>NC_061846.1:16535309-16540309 GCF_019202785.1 Penaeus chinensis | reverse complement strand
TTCCAAAATTTCCTTAGATTCACTTCTTCCTCTTTAAGCCCTACATCTTCCCCTCCCACTTCCCTCCTTTTTTCTTTCATTCTCCCACCTCCTTCGCTCCCTTATCCCCTTCCCTTTCTCTCCCATCCCCCCTTTTTCTCTGAGCTCCCTCTTCCTTTCCCTTACCTATCCCCTTTTCACCTTTTAGTCCCCTTCGCTTCCCCTCTGTTTCCCCTTCCCGTCTCCCTTTTCTCTTTAAGCCTCTTTCCGTCTCTTTCCTCCTCTTCCCCTTCTCCTCTTACCCCCTATCTTATTTCCCTCCTATAGATAGCCGTTTAAATGGTAAATGTGTGTGAACTGACGGTCTAACTACTTCGGGGCAGTGTACTTGCCTCGAAGGAGAAGAATGATGATAATAATAATACAATAATAGTAATAATAGTAATAATGATGATGATAATAATAATAAAAAATGATAATAATGATAATAATAATGAAAATAAAAAATGATAATTATGATAATAGTAATAAATGTAAAAATAATAATGATAATGATAATGATTATGATAGTGATAATGATAACAATAAAAAAAATAAGTATAATGATAACAATAAAGTTTTAATAGGATTCTCAAAGATTCGTAATGTATGTGTGTTATTCTTTAATACTTATGTTGTCAATCATCATTCCATTTTATGATTTCAGGCGTAAAACGTAAAAAATATCAGACGGACGAACAGAGGAAACACAAACAGAAATGTAATAGATTTCTTTGAAAACATAATACTCTTTATTGAAAAGTATTTTCCTGACATGTCATTTCAAACGCTAATCTGGAAGATGTTAATGAAAGTAACGAAAATATTTGCACGCGTTACGTCACGTTATCTGTAGTGTAGGTATATGGGGTTAGCTATCGTGGTAGGCCTCAGCAAGGTTAAAATATCTTTTTCGCAAAGGAGGCCGTAGTGGCAATAGTCGTGTGCCACGCTGATGTCACGTCGGCTGCTGATAGTTTTCGAATGAATTATAATATATGAATAGTGATTATGGTTGTTTATTATTGTTTCATGTTGGATACATCTGAAATAGGTTAGTGGAATCTAATTTATATTGATTTCCGCACGGTGACGGGGAACAATGATCAGAAATTTGTATTAGGCTTTGGTTTACATCTTTAAAGGAGTGTGGGCTGATTCTTCGAGACACTGTGCTACCGACATAGTATGGTGAAGACCCAGCGAGAAGAAGGAGAAAGATGTTGGTGAATGTGCAAAAATGAACAGGGGAAATGTTAAATATAGTGAATAGTGACCGTTTGTGTACAAAATGAACAGTGAAAATTTTTCAAAAAGTGAATAGTGACTTTCTCTCTCTCTCTTTCTCCCTCTCTCTCTCTTTCTCTCTCTCTTTATCTCACTTCTCTCTATTTCCCTTTTCCTCTCTCTCTTCCTTTCCCTTTCCTTTATCTCTCTCTCTTTTTCTTTTCCCCTTCTCTCTCACCCTTTCCCTTTCCTCTATCTCTCTCTCTTTTTCCTATCCCTCTCTCTCCTCTTTCCCTTTCCCTCTCTCTCTCTCTCCCTCTCTCTCTCTCTTTATCTCACTCTCACTCTCCATCTATCTGAATCTCTATCTCTATCTCTCCCTCTATCTCCATCTCTATCTCCATCCCTGTCTATCAATGTGGTTCAGAATCTGCGCCACTTGCGACCGAAGGAGACAAGTATACTTCTCTATCGATGTCGTTTCACTGTTGATCTCCCAAGATATTGCAAAAGTATGTCTTCTTCTTGCGAGTTTTCTTTGCAAGAGAAAGTATTAGATTGATCAGTCTCTCTCTCTCTCTCTCTCTCTCTTCTTTCTCTCTCTCTCTCTCTCTCTCTCTCTCTCTCTCTCTCTCTCTCTCTCTCTCTCTCTCTCTCCCCCCCTCTCTCTCTCTCTCTCTCTCTCTCTCTCTCTCTCTCTCTCTCTCTCTATATATATATATATATATATATATATATATAGAGAGAGAGAGAGAGAGAGAGATTGACAGATAGATAGAATGACAGATAGGCAGATTTAGATATTAAATCCGAAATATATACAGATAGACATATATTTGATATAATCACTGAACTTTTATGATCCTTTGATTTTGCTTAATCACGTTGCAACACTTTACGAAAACTCGAAATTGCAAAAGAATAAGACAAACCCAATTGATAAAAGTAATAACAAGATCTATTTACATGAAAAAGAATCATTATTGTTCGCAAAGATAAAATCACGCATTTTTTTTTTTTTTTTTTTTTTTTTTTTTTACAGTTTTAAAAGTTTCGGTCTTTTTCATTACCTGGAGTTAATTAAAGTCTTAAAGCTTTCTTGCAGCGGTTCTGATCCTGTGAGATTTTTCTCCTTTTTATTATCTTGATTAAATATTTTTATTTTAATGTTTAATGATTTGTTTTTTCTTAAATTTCTTCCCTCTATCTTTCATTCTTAACTTCTTTCTTTCTTATCTTTTTTATTTCTTTCTTTCTCTCTCTCTTTATTTCTTTCTTTCCTTTTTTCTTTCTTTCTTTCTTTTCTCTCTCTCTCTCTTTTTTTTCTTTTTTCTTTTTTTCTTTTTTTTTTACTTGGTTTCTGTTTCTTATTTAGCATTAACCTATCACGTGAGTTAATTAAGTGAAAGGTAATGTTTGTGTTAAAGGTAATGGAATAGCTTGATTAAATTGATAAATTGGAAATGGAGAGGAAATGGTGATAATGACTGTGAGAGTGAAAGAGTAATGCAGTGATGATGATAGTGATGATGATGATGAAAACTGGAGTATGATGACGATGGTGATGATGATGATGAAAACTGGTGGTGATAGTTCATTTGATAATGGTTATTGTATTTCTGGTAATAGTAACAGTAATCGTAATAACAGTGATAATTACAATATTATATAATGATGATAACTATAATAACAACAAAATTGCCGTAGTAACAATAATAGTATATATAATAATAGTATATATATATGTATATAAACATATAATATGTATATATATATATATATATATATATATATATATATATGTATGTATGTATATTATGTATATGTATATATATAAATATATAAATGTATGTATGTATATTATATATATATATATATATATATATATATATATATATATTTATATATATGTATAATATATATATATATATATATATATATATATGTATATATATATGTATATATATATTTATATAATTTTTTTGTATATATATATAAGTATATATATATGTATGTATATATATAAATGAATATATATATATATATATATATATATATATATATGTATATATATATTTCTTTTTTTTCAGAGAGGCCTATGTCCTGCAGTGAAATGAATGGCTGTTGAAAAAAAATATATATACATATGTATATATATACATACATGTACATATGTATATATATGTATATATATATATGCACACACACACACACACACACACACACACACATGTATATATATATATATATATATATATATATATATATATATATATATATATATATATATATACATATGTGTGTGTGTGTGTGTGCATATTACCTCGCTTTCGCGCGTGTGTGAAAAACCAAACGTCCTTTTACTAGTAATGAATAACAGAGCTCTATCATGAAAGCAAATCAACCGACCGGAGGCACAACCATATACAGCACATAATTCGAGGCAAATCCAAATACAGCAGAAACAAGAAGAGAAAGAAAAGAAAAGAAAACAAAAGAAACAAACGCGTGATAACAAAGAAAATTCCTTCACGGACATCAAGCAAAAAAATTTCGCCTTCAGTGCTTCAAGTGGCTTATCACACACTGAGGCTCGTTTGTCACTGAATTGAAAATAAATATTGGGATAGTCTGCGCCGTTTCTTTTGAAAAATAGATAGAACGATAAAAACATAGAAAGATACATGGATAAATAAATATGCAACAGAGAGAGAGAGAGAGAGAGAGAGAGAGAGAGAGAGAGAGAGAGAGAGAGAGAGAGAGAGAGAGAGAGAGAGAGAGAGAGAGAGAGAGAGAAAGAGGGGGGGGGGGGAAACAGATGGACAGACAGATAGACAGAGACACAGAGAGGCAGACAGACAGATAGATAGATAGATAGAGAAAGAGGGAGGGAGAGAGAGAGAGAGAGAGCAGACAGATAGACAGACACACAAAGAGGCAGACAGACAGATAGATAGATACATAGATAGGCAGAGAGAGAGAGAGAGAGAGAGAAAGAGAAAGAGAGAGAGAAAGAGAGAGAGAGAGAAAGAGAGAAGAGAAGACAAGAAAACTAAATAATGAGTTGGAATTTAATTTTCATCTTCCCTTGTCTTATCAGTTTTTATATATTTATCATAATGTATAGTGTTTTTCTATTGCATTTATTGTTGTTATTTATAGATAGATACATAGATAGGCAGAGAGAGAGAGAGAGAGAGAGAAAGAGAAAGAGAGAGAGAAAGAGAGAGAGAGAGAAAGAGAGAAGAGAAGACAAGAAAACTAAATAATGAGTTGGAATTTAATTTTCATCTTCCCTTGTCTTATCAGTTTTTATATATTTATCATAATGTATAGTGTTTTTCTATTGCATTTATTGTTGTTATTTATGTTATTATCATCATTGCCTGTATCACTGTTGGTTTCAGTGACATTATATTTTTTTGTTATGACATTTATTATTCATTGTGACATTTATTCATTACGATATTGATTATACAATAAGGCATCCAAAGCACTTTGCAATTTATCCTTTGCAATCCCTCTCTGCTTATTTAGACTTTGATGATAGTTATATTGCAATGATGCCATATTGAGAATGTTATGAGATTATACGCAAAAAAGCTGCACTGAATGTCAACTTATAACCTTTGGATATTTTTTGTATAAATAGCGTAACCGTCATTATTTTGATAAGCATAGTATATATAATTATTACGATTAGTGTTTATTTAATTTACTGTTTATCATATAAGAATTTCACAGATTAAGTGCTA
>NC_061846.1:16513206-16530209 GCF_019202785.1 Penaeus chinensis | reverse complement strand
CCCTACACACACACACGTACATTTACATTTTTTTTCTTTTTATTCATTTCTTTCATTGTCGCTTATTATATATTCTCTTTCGACCTGTTTATCGAGCGCTATCCCCCCCCCCTTTTTTTTTTTCTCCTTAAGTAATTAATTATTCTTCCTTCCTTGCTTTTTCTCTTTTTGTTTTTTACTTTTCACTTTCCACTGTCTTCGCTAATTGAGTTATTTTGCCGCGGCTTTTGTTTCTAATTTTAAATGGTGGCCACGGAAGAGGTAAATAATGAGGTTGATAGATAGTTAGATAGATAGATAGATAAATAGATTGATAGATACATTGGTAGATAGATAGATAAATAGATTGATAGATACATTGGTAGATAGATAGATAAATAGATTGATAGATAGATAGATACATTGCTCGACATATTGATATATATATATATATATATATATATATATATATATATATATATATATATATATAAATATATAGAGAGAGAGGACACACACATACACAAAGAAACGTATAACGAGATAGCTCAATAAATAAATAGATAGAGAAAAAGAAATACAGAGAAACAGAGAGACAGAGAGACATTTCTATATCTACCCCCTGCCTCGTGTCACACCCTTTCCAGCCAAAAATCATTATCCATTTCTCTCTCTCTCTCTCTCTCTCTCTCTCTCTCTCTCTCTCTCTCTCTCTCTCTCTCTCTCTCTCTCTCTCTCTCTCTCTCTCTCTCTCTCATATCTTTACATCGGATTTTATTTGTTTATTTTCTTTTCGCAACGCTTGCGTGACCTTCAGCTGTTCATGTTTTCGCTCTGACTTTTCAACGTCAAATCGGATGTGAACGAGTGATGATGTTTGTTTATGTTTTTATTTCACATCCGCCAAACCCCATTCCAGAGGGAAACTGCGGTATTATTTTTTCTGTATTATCTTTTAGCTAAGTAATATATTTTAGTTATGTAATGTCTTTTAATTATGCAATATCTTTTAGTTATGTTTATTATGTAATTCCTTAAGGTGTTCGACGTTTTCCATCTCACCTTTTGACACATACACTATCCATCATTTTTCCAATCTACCATTCACAACCTTACACAATAGTCATTCAGCTGTCATCGCGGAAGATTAATACAAAGAATTCACATTTTCGTCTGCTGTGATAAATGAATACCATAGCTTCGGCTCGAACCATTATATATATAAATAAAAAAGGTTCATTTATTGCGTTATCAACCACTCACGCCTTCTTCACCTTTTACTTTCTATTTAAATATCTACATTCTTATTTTATTGTATTTGTTTTATAATTTTTTTCCTCTTAAAATAAAATATGCCTGTATCCCATTAGGAGTATATAAATAGATAAAATAAAAGATGAATGTGAAAAATATATATGAATAATAAGAAAATAATATCAGATAAACAATGGAACCAATAACTAATTAATAATAATGAGCATTTTTTGCTTTAAATCTAAAAGTAAAAAATAACAAAGACGAGCATCTCTGTCGCCTCCTCTCCGATGCGGTCGCTTACAAACCTGTTACGCGGAGTGAGTCGACGGCCGCAAATACCACCGCTAGATGTCACCCGCAAAGCCGCGTTCACGATGTGTCATTCGTGCATAATGAGGCCGAGAAAAGAAGACCCTTTCGTCAATAGTCTCAGAAGGTTGCGTTGCGTCTTCTTCAAGGGTGCAGTGCGGGGGAAAAGGGGGAAAAAGTGGGGGAGGAAAAGTTTAAGCGTAGATGGTGGGGAAAAAGATGGATAATTAATAGAGGTTTAGTGGGGGAAAAAGAAGGGAAATAGAGATATTGCGGGGGATAAGAGAGAAAGTTGATAGAGATATAGTGCGGAAAAAGGGAAAATTCATAGAGATGTAAAAGAGAAAAATATTAGAAAGGTTTAGTAAAAAAAAAAAAAAACTGGGAAAAGATGTTCATAAAATTGCAGTGGGGGACAAAGAAGAGAAACTGATAGAGATGTAGTTAGGAAAAGGAAAGAATGGAATAGAAAGCAAATAAAAGGACTTAGAGGGGAAAAGAGAGGGTGGAGAAATTGATAGAGACATAGTGAATAAAATAACAGAAAAATAAGAGAACAAGAAAAAGAAATAGCTAAAAAAACACTAAAAAATTATTTTAAAAACATATAAAAAAGTAAATAGAGAGATGAAACAAAGAAGACAAAAAAGCGGGAAGATATTGAAATTGATATAAAGAGCGTAAAAAAAAGAAAAAAAAAGTAGATATTCAATTTACTAATCAATAATAAAAGAAAACATATAAGAAAACACCCATTTAACCAATCAAACAAGCACAAAAAAACAAACAACCAAATAGACAGCAACATCCTATTCACTCAAACAAACAAACAAACAAAAAAGGGATTAAAAAAAGAGGTAGACAACCTGAAGGGGCTTGTGAAGGGGGTTTACGAGGCAAAGGTGTCAGGAGTGAGCTTTATGGGGGCAAAGGAAAGGGAAGAAGGGGGAAGAGGAAGGAGGAAGAACGGAAGAGAGGGAGAGGAAGAGGGAGAGGGAGAGAGGAAGATGGAGAGAAAGGGGAAGAGGTGATAGAGGAAGAGAGAAAGGGGAGAGAGAAAGGGGGAGAGGGGAGAGAGGACGAGAGGAAGGGGGAGAGGGGAGAGGGGAAGAGAGAAAGGGGAAGAGGGGAGAGAGGAAGAGAGAAAGGGGAAGAGGGGAGAGAGGACGAGAGGAAGGGGGAGAGGGGAGAGAGAGAGAAAGGAGGAGAGAAAGGAGAAGAGGGGAGAGAGGAAGAGAGAAAGAAAAAGAGGGAAGGAGGAAGAGGGAGAGAAGAGGGAAAAGGGGGAGAGAGGAGGAAGAAAAGGAAAAAAGGGAAAGAGTCAGAGGGAGAGAAAGGAGAAAAGGGGGAGAGAGGAAGAGAGAAAAGGGGGAGAGAGGAAGAGAGAAAAGGAAAAGAGGAAAGGAGGAAGAGGGAGAGAAGGGGGGAAAAGGGGGAGCGAGGGAGTTAAAGGGAAAGAAGGAAGGCGTTAGAGGGTGTCTGGAGAAGCCACACTGCGAAGGATTAAGGAAAGAGGGTTGACTGCGTTTGGAAGGGTGGAAGGAAGGCGGGGAGAGGGGAGGAGAGGGGGAAGGAGGGGGGGGAGGGGAAGGGTGGAGGATAAAGATAGGAGGGGAGGAGGAAGGCGGGGAGAGGGAGGAGAGGGGGAAGGATGGGGGAGAGGGGAAGGGTGGTGGATAAAGATAGGTAGGAGAGGAGGAAGGGTGGGGAGAGAGGGGGGAGAGGGAGGGGTATAGGGTGAGGAGGAGAGGGGGAAGGATGGGGGAGAGGGGACAGGTGGAGGATAAAGATAGAAGGGGAGGAGGAAGGGTAGGGAGAGAGGGGGGAGAGGGAGGGTGTAGGGGTGGGGAGAGGGGAGAGGGGAAGGCTAAAGATGGGGAAGGGGCAGAGGGAAGGGTAGATGGAGGGGGAGGGTGGGAGGGGGAAGGGAGGAGGAAGGGAGGGGGAAAGGTGGAGGGAGGGAGAGAGGGGGAAGGGTGGAGGGAGGGAGGGGGAAGGGTGGAGGGAGGGAGGGGGAAGGGTGGAGGGAGGGAGGGGGAAGGGTGGAGGGAGGGAGGGGGGAAAGGTGGAAGGAGGAAAAGGCAAGGATTGGGGTGGGGGGGGGGAAGGGTAGAAAGAGGGTGGGGGAGGGGAGAGGGGAGAAGAAATAAGGTGAAAGGTGAGGGGGGGGGGTCAAGGGTTAGGGAGAAAGAAGGCATAGAAAGGATAGGGGGAGAAGAAATGGGGTAGAAGAACAAGCGGATTAAGAGGAGGAGGAAGAACAAGAAAGAAGAACACAAAGAGGAAGAAAATAAAAAGAAGAAAAAAAATAAGAAGAAAAAGAAGAGATAGAAGAAGAAAATAAGAAGAAGAAGAAGAAAAGAACAAGAAGGAGGAGGAGGAGTAGGAGAAGAGGAAGAAGGAGAAGAAGAAGAAAAAAAGAAAAAGAAGAAAACAAAAAGAAGAAGAAGAAGAAACTAAAGAAGAAGAAGAAGAAGAGGAAAAAAACTAAAAAGAAGGAGGAGAACAAGAAGAAGAAGAAGAAGAAGAAGAAGAAGAAGAAGAAGAAGAAGAAGAAGAAGAAGAAGAAGAAGAAGAAGAAGAAGAAGAAGAAAGAAGAAGAAGAAGAAGAAGAGAAAGCAGTAGCAGTGGATGGAAAGAGGAGGCCATGATCAAAGAAAAGTGTAAATTATTATAATGATAATGATATGTCGGCGAAAGAGGAAGAGGGAAAAAGGAAGAGAGGGTTAGAGCAAAGACGAGAGAGAATTATAGAAGCTTAATGATATTCTGAAAAAGCTTACGAGGACCTTAATGCACTGTTTATGATTCTCTCTCTTCCTCCCCCACTCTCGTTTCTTCCCCCTCTCCCTACCCCATCTTTCACCCCAGTCCCCCCTCCCCACATGCTCCTCCTCCCCCCACTGCCTCTCTTCACTCCCTCTCCCCATTCCTTCCTCCCTAACCTACTCCTGCCCCTCTTCCTCTCCCCAGCAATCCCCTCCCCCCTCACACCCACTCCCCCACTCTCTTCCCCCCCTTCTCCCACTCCCCACACTCTCTCTCCCCACTCCTTTTCCTCCTCCCCCACCCTCCCCACTCTTTCTCCCCTTCGTCTCTCCCCCCAATTCTCCCCATCCTCCCCACTCTTTCTCCCCTTCGTCTCTCTCCCAATTCTCCCCACCCTCCCCACTCTTTCTCCCCTTCGTCTCTCTCCCAATTCTCCCCCATCCTCCCCACTCTTTCTCCCCTTCGTCTCTCTCCCAATTCTCCCCACCCTCCCCACTCTTTCTCCCCTTCGTCTCTCCCCAATTCTCCCCATCCTCCCCACTCTTTCTCCCCTTCGTCTCTCTCCCAATTCTCCCCCACCCTCCCCACTCTTTCTCCCCTTCGTCTCTCTCCCAATTCTCCCCATCCTCCCCACTCTTTCTCCCCTTCGTCTCTCTCCCGATCCTCCCCACCCTCCCCACTCTTTCTCCCCTTCGTCTCTCTCCCAATTCTCCCCACCCTCCCCACTCTTTCTCCCCTTCGTCTCTCTCCCAATTCTCCCCCACCCTCCCCCCTCTTTCTCCCCTTCGTCTCTCTCCCAATTCTCCCCATCCTCCCCCCTCTTTCTCCCCTTCGTCTCTCTCCCAATTCTCCCCCACCCTCCCCCCTCTTTCTCCCCTTCGTCTCTCTCCCAATTCTCCCCCCCCCCCCCCCCCCCTCTTTCTCCCCTTCGTCTCTCTCCCAATTCTCCCCATCCTCCCCCCTCTTTCTCCCCTTCGTCTCTCTCCCAATTCTCCCCCACCCTCCCCCCCTCTTTCTCCCCTTCGTCTCTCTCCCAATTCTCCCCCACCCTCCCCCCTCTTTCTCCCCTTCGTCTCTCTCCCAATTCTCCCCCACCTCCCCCCTCTTTCTCCCCTTCGTCTCTCTCCCAATTCTCCCCATCCTCCCCCTCTTTCTCCCCTTCGTCTCTCTCCCAATTCTCCCCCACCCTCCCCCCTCTTTCTCCCCTTCGTCTCTCTCCCAATTCTCCCCATCCTCCCCACTCTTTCTCCCCTTCGTCTCTCTCCCAATTCTCCCCATCCTCCCCACTCTTTCTCCCCTTCGTCTCTCTCCCAATTCCCCCCCACCCTCCCCCCTCTTTCTCCCCTTCGTCTCTCTCCCAATTCCCCCCCACCCTCCCCCCTCTTTCTCCCCTTCCCCCCCTACTAACCTCCATCTTGGAGATTCGCTTAAATCATTGTCATCTGAGGCCTCTTCCTCCATATCATTTATGGTAATGACAGTCATAGGTTGATAATCACCTGCGTTATTATGGCTGGAGGAGACGAGAGCTCTGCGGTCGCCTCTCGACTCGACGCCTCGCTGATTTAGGGGGGAATCTGGGGGAAATTTTTGGGGAAAAACTAGGGGGAAATGTTGAGGGAACTGGGGGAGAAATGAAGAAGGGGAAGAGAAGTACTGTTATGATCGGTGAAAGGACATGGATAACGATGAATTTTGTGGGAAAGTGTTAGGGGAAATGTTGAAGGAAATGATGGAGAAATGGAGAAGGGGAAAATAAAGTACTGTGGTGATGGGTGTTGATCGATAGATGGTGATAAATTTTTAGGGAAGGAGATAGAGGAAATGTTGAAGGAAATGGGGAAGAAATCAGCAAAATAAGGAATAGAACTCTAGTGAGTTGTGTTTTGTGAATGGAAATGAGTGTTAATAGATGATAACAGAATTGAGGGAAATAGGGGATATGTTAAGAGAGATGAAACAAATAAACATACAAAGCAAAGATAACATCTAAGACACCCTATGTTCCGTTGATGTTGGTTTTAAATAGATTTGTAAATATATGATAGACAAATAACGATTTTTTGAATTTATGAATTTGAAAAAAAAGATGTTCTCTTCTCCTATTACGTCCTCTTCTCCATAAATATATATATCGATTTTCATTACTTTGTTTAATGTATTTATCCGAAAAAGATGCTAGGTTTATCTCTCCCTAACCCCCCCCCCGCCCCCCCTTCCTAAACAAACGCTAGAGTACGTGTCTAAGGAAATGACGTCAAACTCGAAGGCAATTAGAGAGACATCGGGAATATGAGGTCAGCTGGATGTCTATCTCTCCCCTTTTCCCTTTTCCCCTCTCCCCCTATTCTCCTTTCCCCTTTTCCCCTTTTCCCCTTCTCCTTTCTCCCCCCTTTTCCCTTTTCCCCTCTCCCCATATTCTCCCTTCCCCCCCTCTTCCTCCTTCCCCATCGCCCCCTCTCCCACTCTCCTCCTTTCCCCTTTTCCCCTCCCCCTCCTCTTCCCCATTTTCCATTTTCCCCTTTTCCCCTCCCCCCTCCCTCCCCTTTTCCCCTCTCCCCCTCTCCCACACTCCCCTCCCCCCCACCAAAAAAAAAAAAAAAAAATGAAATTTTGATTCTGGGATGAATATTTATTTTGCGTTTGCTTTCTCCCCTTCGCCACGTGTCCCCCGTGTCTCCTCATTTGCATGTCTGGATGTCGCAGGATCTGTGACGCGTTATCTCCTGGTTCTTGCACTGGGTCGAAGCCTGAGGTGCGGTCTATGGGCGTGGAGTGTGTTTGTTGGTTTGTTTGGTGTTGTAAGTGGGGAGGTATTTGTTGTTTGTTTGTGATTGTTTGTTTCGTGTTGTAAGTGGGAAGGTATTTGCTGTTTGTTTATTTCGTGTTGAAAGTGGTAAGGTATTTGCTGTTTGTTTGTTTCGTGTTGTAATTGGGAAGATATTTGTGTATTTGTGTATTTGTTTTTTGTTTCATGTTGTAAGTGGAAAGGTATTTGTTGTTTCGTTGTTTCGTGTTGTTAGTGTAAAGGTGTTTGTGTGCTTGTTTTGCGTTGTGTGTAAGTATGATTGTGTATTTGTGTGTTTGTTGGGCATTGTGTTTGGAACTGTATTTGTATATATTTGTGTTTGTTTAATTTTTGTTTAAGTATATGTGTGTATTTGTTTCGTTTTATCTGTAAGTACAAGATCATTTGTTTTTGTTTCGTGCTGTGTTTAAGTGCAAATGTACTTGTGTGTTTGTGTTTATATATTTGCGTGTTTGTTGCGTGTATCGTATGTGCAAATGCATTAATCATTGTTTCGTGTTTTTATTTTAAGTGTGTTTGTTTGTTACTGGAGTAAGTACAACTATTTTTGTATATGTTTGTGTTTTTATTTGCTATGAATAAGCGTAACTGTATTTGTATATTTTTGTTTGTTTGTGCATAGCATATATGATCGAAAATGTTTAATTGTGTCTGCTTGCGTTTTGCATATAGAAGAGTAACAGTGATTCTATATGTATTTGTTTACTTGTATCTTGTGTTCAGAAACATAAATGCGTTTGTCTGTATCTCTGAATATACTTATGGCAGAAAGAAACAATTTACTGGGAATGTTTTTTCGTAAAGATCAGTTTTAAAAAGATCTGTGTGTGGGATTTAATATTCTTGCATTTGGATATATGTATATTTCGTTTGTATTTGCCAATATTTGTGTGCACGTGTAAAGGTATTTTATTGTGATAGAACAAAAAACAAAACACTCATAATTTTCATATTTTATTATCACCATTCATCTATCTATGTATCTATTTTTTTTTTTTTTCAAGTGAAGATAGCAAAGGGTAATTTACATAATTTACGCGGATATAGCATCACGTCCAACATTCGTCTATTACACATCGTAAACCTTTTTTTTTTCTTTCTTTTTATAAGCGTGCGTGTGTTCCGTGGCAGCAAATTAAATCGGCTTCCATTACAAAGGAAGTACCTCCTGTTCATCCTCGTGGTGTTCGGCCTTCGGGAGGTCAAAGGTCACGGGGCGGTGGGAAGGGGGAGAAGGCTTATGAAGGAGGATGTGTAAGGCCCTCGAGAGCCTCTCTTGGGCGTGGTGATGGGAGGGGCGAGGGGGAGGGGGAGGGGGTAGGGGAGTAAGGGACGGGAGGGAGGGGTAAGAAGGG
Source organism: Penaeus chinensis (assembly GCF_019202785.1). Taxonomy (NCBI): domain Eukaryota; kingdom Metazoa; phylum Arthropoda; class Malacostraca; order Decapoda; family Penaeidae; genus Penaeus; species Penaeus chinensis. Next base: position 16,521,731 of record NC_061846.1, on the reverse strand, counting down.
GTAGAGGGGAAGGGGCGAGAGGGAGGGGGTAAAGGGGTAGGGGAAGGGGCGAGAGGGAGGGGGTAAAGCGGTAGAGGGGAAGGGGCGAGAGGGAGGGGGTAAAGGGGTAGGGGAAAGGGGCGAGGGTGAGGGTAAAGGGGTAGGGGAAGGGGCGAGAGGGAGGGGGTAAAGGGGTAGGGGAAGGGGCGAGAGGGAGGGAGTAAAGGGGTAGGGGAAGAGGCGAGGGTGAGGGTAAAGGACGAAGGGGAAGGGGTTAGGGACGTAGCTAAGGGGTAAGGGGCGAGGGGGGAGGGGGTGAAGGGGGGGTTTAATGGATGGGGCGTAGTTCAGAGGAAGGGACGAGGGGCGTGGGTAAGAGGGAAGGGGTGAAGGACGCGGTTTAAGGGAAGGGAAGGGGTTAGGGACGTAGTATAAGGGAAGAGGTAAGGAGGGTTCAGGGGAGAAGAAAATGAAATGACAGAGAGATGGGATGAAGGAGGTAGAGGAGAGAGGAGAGAGGAGAGAGACGAGATAGAGGAGAAAGGGAACAGAAGTATAGGAGGAAGGGAATAAGTGGTAAAAAGGGAGCAATAGAGCGAGGGTTAGAAGGGGGAGGGGAGAGAGAGGGAGTAAAGCAGGGAGCCAGGAAGAAAAGAAAGTCGACGTCTGATCGATAGACAGCTGACAGGCGCGGAAAAAAATGCAACTTTCTTGCGTCTTCTGGCTCGGCTGACAGAAGATCTTCAAGGGAATTTGGAAAAGACGAAAGCGATTTTGACTGATATCCATGACAAGAGCTATTAAGCCTGTGACTCATGATCTCTCATTTATTTTCGCTTCGACTTTGATGGCGAAATGTAATGAGATATTTGATTTGTAAGTAGGTATTTTAAACTTTCTGAACACGGAAGGTTATTTCCGATGAATTTCCCGATTGAAATATCTGAATTTCAGACTTCGGGAATGTTATTACCATAATTCTATTTTGTATCATATTTTCATCATGATTACTGAATGAATACTCCAAATTCTCGGTGTTTTATTTATATACTTATTTATGTATTTATATACCACTATGAGGTAATATGATTTTGTAAAATAAAGATAAAGAAAAAAAAATACAATAAAATCTTTTGTAGTTACATCAACAAATTTAACTTTTTTCAACATACAAATTTCACTGATACTTTTTTCCTTCCAAAGCTACAATACATAACAAATTTCCAATCCCGTGCTATCGCCCTATTACGAAACACCCTCAGAACCATTAAACCTTATCTTCAGTTACCCGATAATAGATGGCGTTGCTGATTGAATAGCCAATAAAGCCTAGCGATTGCCGGCACGACAGTCACGATTCGCATCATAACTTAATACGTGTTAGAAAATCAAAGTGAACAGGATAAGAAAAAAAAAAAAAAAAAAAAAAAAAGACAGAGTAAAGGGGACATTAGGCCTAATATTATCAGGAGAGAGAGAGAAAAAAAAAAACGTATCCTTTTTCATGTACTTATTTGTGTTGATTTTGATCAGTATGAGCGGGCGAACTGACCAGGGTTCTATATTTATATGTTTTGGACGAGATTCCATTCTTGGGTTGGAAGAAATTAGTGGAAGGAATTATTAATGATAAAAAATGATGATTGGAATGATAATAATAATAATGATGATGATGAAAATAATGATGATAATAATATTATTAATGATAATAATAATAATAATAATAATGATAGTTATAATAATAATAATAATAATGATAGTTATAATAATAATAAATAATAATAATAATCATAATAATAATGATGATAATAATAATAAAAGGAAAAGAAGGAAAAAAAGGAAAAGAAAACGCAGAAAAAAATAAGCAGAAAAGAAGAAGAAGCAAAAGAAGAAAAAAGAAAACAAACAAGAAGATGAAAAAAAGAAGAGAAAGAAGAAAAAAAGAAGGAAAAAGAAGGAAAAAGAAGAAAAGGAAGATAAAGAAGAAGAAGAAAAAGAAAAAGAAGGAAATAAGAAGGAAAAAGAAGAACAAGACAATAAAGAAAAAAGGAAAAAGAAGTAAAAGATGATAAAGAAGAAAAAGAAGAAGAAGAAAGGAGGAGAAAAGAAGAGGAAGAAGAAGAAGAAGAAAAGAAGAGGAAAAGGAGAAGAAAAGAAGAAGAAAAAGAAGGAGAAGAAAAGAAGAGGAGGAAGAATGGGAGAATAAAAGAAGAGGAAGAAGAGGGAGAAGAAAAGAAGAGGAAGAAGAAGGAGAAGAAGAAAATATCTACGAGGGGGAGAGGTGAAGGCGACGTGGCTCCGGGGAAGGTCGCCGCCGCCGCAGAGTGGTTTTTGTGCAAAGGAGACTGACGCTGCGGCCGGGGTCTTCTGTGAGTGCGTGTGCGTGCGTGTGTGTGTGTGGTGGTGGGGGGGGGGGGTTGTGTGTGTGGGGGGGTTGTGGGGGGGGGTGAGGGTAGTGTGTATGTGTGTATGTGTGTGTGTGTGTTTGGGGGGGTGGGGGGAAGTTGTGTGTGTCGGGGTGTGTGTGTGTGTGTGTGCGACTATTAGACACTTTACATGGAATTAATACCTCATTTCCCCACTTCACATTAATATCAATTAAATCCTTAAATACAAACAAATGAAAAAAAAAAAGCAAAAATTCAACGAATATGATGATAAGATACTTTATAAAGTCAGATTCATATGATAACTTAAACTTGAATTACATCACAAATACAAAAAAAAAAGAAAAGGAAAAAAAAAAATATATATAAAATCCGACACAAACTTCATTGATATTTCCTGACATGAAAAAAATAAAGCTTGACATTTGCATAGTCACGTGACAAACGCCGGTGAAATCAGCATATTTTATTTTATTTCGCAAATATTTCAGCGAAACTAGATGTATTTTTAAACATAAAAGAAAGTGAAATGAATATATATATATATTTCTTTCGTTACATATATCCAGCGGTATGACGGACAAATTACTTAGAAAATAACTTATAAATAAAACAAATAACTGTTTAAACACATGATTTTTAAACTAACATGTAAGTGATTTACAAAACTTACACTGACTTACAAATGACATACGGAAATACCAGTGACTTACACGCTTAAAAATGACTTACGAAAATACTAATAACTTGTACACTGACTTAAAAATGATTTACGAAAATACTAATAACTTGAACACTGACTTATAAATGACATACAAAAACCCAAGAGACTTATATACTTACAGACACCCATAACTCGTACAATGACTTACAAAACAACATACAAAGGACTTACACACTTACAGGCAACTTACAAAAAATAAACAAAGTAAAGACTCTTGATTAACAGACACGAACACTTACAAAACGACATAAAAAAACAAAAAACAAAAAGAAAGACTACACAATCGACTTACTTACACACTTACGCCTAAAAGTACAAACGACTTACACACTTACGCCTAAAAGTACAAACGACCTACACACTTACGCTTAAAAGTACAAACGACTTACACACTTACGCCTAAAAGTACAAACGACTTACACACTTACGCCTAAAAGTACAAACGACTTACACACTTACGCCTAAAAGTACAAACGACTTACACACTTACGCCTAAAAGTACAAACAACTTACACACTTACGCCTAAAAGTACAAACGACTTACACACTTACGCCTAAAAGTACAAACGACTGACACACTTACGCCTAAAAGTACAAACAACTTACACACTTACGCCTAAAAGTACAAACAACTTACACACTTACACCTAAAAGTACAAACTACCTACACATTTACGCCTAAAAGTACAAACGACCTACACACTTACGCTTAAAAATACAAACGCCTTACTTACACACTTACACACTTACTCAGACTAACAGACGACTTAAAGACATTATACAACCGAACCAACAGAGCATGAAACCGACATGTACTCTGCTCTGGCGATCGCAGGTAGAGAACGGGATCAGCCAATGGGGCTTTTTGGGGTTTTGGCGTCCATGCAGTGGGGTTCGGTGGCTTGGGGGGGGTGGAGGGGTTAGAGAGGAGGAGGGTGAGGGACGAGGTAGGGGTGGGTTGGGGAGGGGGGGGAGTAGAGAGGAGGGTGTGGGACGAGGTAGGGGTGGTCTGGGGGGGGTAGAGAGGAGGAGGGTGAGGGACGAGGTAGGGGTGGCCTAGGGGGGGGTTAGAGAGGAGGAGGGTGAGGGACGAGGTAGGGGTGGGTCTAGGGGGGGGGGGGGGTTAGAGAGGAGGAGGGTGTGGGACGAGGTAGGGGTGGCCTGGGGGAGGGGGGGTTAGAGAGGTGGAGGGTGAGGGACGAGGTAGGGGTGGCCTAGGGGGGGGGGTTAGAGAGGAGGAGGGTGAGATACGAGGTAGGGGTGGCCTAGGGGGGGGGGGAGAGAGGAGGAGGGTGTGGGACGAGGTAGGGGTGGGTTGGGGAAGTATGGGGTGGGGGAGGGGTGGGGTCAGCGGGGGTGGGTGGGTCAGGAGGTAGCGGAAGGGAGGGGTTTAGGGGGGAGTCCTGTGTTGGGCAGGTGAGTGGGTTTAGAGGAGGGGGGGGGGGGACGAGGTAGCGGTGGGTAGGATTAAGTAGGGTGGGTCGTGGAGATGGGTAGGGTGGGGGTAAGAGGGAGGGAGGAGGAGGAGGAAGGGGAGGAAGAGGAGGGAGTTATAAGGGAGATGGGAGGTGGAAGATAAAGGGGAGGAAGACGAGGAGGAGGAAGTGGATGATGATGATGATGATGAGGAGGAGGAGGAGGAGGAGGAGGAGGGGGAGGAGGAGGAAGAGGGGGAGGAGACGAAAAAGGAAAAGGAGGGGGAGGAAAAAGAAGACGAAGAAGGCTTACCCACTCACTCACCCAATTCTATAAAATAATGACAGTTAAACCATTTTTGTCAATTTACTCACTTAATTTCATCCACAATTCCATGCCTAAAACCAGAAATTCCGATATCCTTAAAAAGCAAAGCAAAAAAACAAAAACAAAAACAAAAAAGAAACGATAAATTGAATTACCTTGACAATAACACGTTTCACAGATCGGGAAATCGCTGTTACGTTGAAGAAATTCGGTCACAGAGGATTTTGTGTGTTACGTTATTTTAGATTTTTTTGTTTTATTTATCTTTCTATTATGATTTGATTATTATTATTTTTAATCTAATCGTAATTGTGATAGGATGGTAATAATTCAGTGGGTTTTTTTACGATATGTTTTGTGATTAACATATCTGAAGTTAATTAATTATTGTATGTTTTATTTGATTCTATAAGGAGAGAGAGATAGAGAGAGAAAAGAGGAAACACAGGAAATAGTAAAAAAAAAAAAATATATCCACTGCATTACGAAGAAATTAGAGAAAGAAAAGAGAAAAGACAAAACAAAACAAAACAAAACAAAACTAAAAGATAAGAAAAGATAAAGAAAAGGGAAAAAGTAAGAAAAGATAAAGAAAATGCGAAAAAAGTAAGAAAAGATAAAGAAAGACAAAAGATAAGTAAAGAAAAAAAAAAAAAGCAAAGCAAACAAAGAGACAAGAAGCGAAAAACAGAAAAAAATATCAAACCCAGAAACGCGCGTCCGTCGTAACATAGCGGATTTCGAAAGGTTTCTCCAAATGCATAACACGAACATTCCCGGCGCACGAGAGCAGCGCTGGTGACGTCACGCCTCCCGCTGACTGTCTCACTGGCTGTCTTTAAGGTTAGGACCTTAATATGATTATATGCTGCAACCTCACGCTACCTTGCCGGTGCTGACGCTGCCTTCGAAGCGTTACTGATAGTGCGACGTGCTGACGGGGTCCTTGCGGATTGTGGGGAGGGGGGAGGGAGAGTGGGAGGGGAGGGGAGGGGGGGGGGAGAGGGGGAGAGGAAGGGGGCAGTGGGGGAGGGGATGGGGGAGGGGGGGAGAAACTGAGGCCGTGGGGGTGATATTAAGACAGGAAGAGAGAAGGGGAGGGCAGGGGGAAGGGGGGTAAGGATGAGGGGGAGGGGAGGTGGGGGGAGAAGGGGAAGGGGAGTGAGAGAAACAGAGAAAAGGGGAAGAGGGATGGGGAGAGGGAGGAGGAGGGGGAGGGAGAGGGGGAGGGGGGTTGCAGAGGCCACGGGGGTGATACTAAGACAAGAAGAGAGAGAAGGAGGGGAGGGGAAGGGGGTAGGAGAAGGGGAAGGAGAGAGAGGGTGAGAGAGACAGGGAGGGAGGGGGGGGGGGGGAGAAAGGAGAAAGAAGGGTAGGAGAGGTAGGAGGGGGAGGGTGGAGAAGGGGAAACAGAAAAGGGGAAACAGTAAGGGAGACTGCGAGAAGGACGGGGAAGGAAGGAGGAAGGAGAAAGAGGGGGTGAAGGAGGAAGAGGGAGACGAGATGGGAAGAAAAAGGAGGAGCGGGAGGAGGAGGAGAAAGGAGATGGAAAAGGAGGAGCAGAGAAAGAGGGAGAGGGAGAGGGAGGGCGAAGGAGGGAAAAAGAGGGGAAAAGGAGGAAGGAAAAGCAAAGAAAGAGGGAGAGGGTGAGGAGAGGAGAGAGAGACGGGGAGGGGAGGAGGAAGGAGAGGGGTGGGAGAGGGAAAGGAAAGGGAAAGGAAGGGGAAGAAGAAGCAAAGAGAGAGAGAGAGAGAGAGAGAGAGAGAGAGAGAGAGAGAGAGAGAGAGAGAGAGAGAGAGAGAGAGAGAGAGAGAGAGAGAGAGAGAGAGAGAGTTTAACCCCTTCCCCCCTTCCCCCCGAATTATCCTATACGCCAACAATTACCCAAAAAGTGGTCCGTGTGCCAATGATTGATCGAGGTGTCGCGCGGCCCTCATTACAGGCGTGTCGCAGCAGGTAACAATCACATTTAAATGACGGTCTCGCAAAGTGGTTGATTAGCCGCCACACGCACACACACCGATACACACACACACACACACACACACAAACACACACACACGCAGACGCACACGCACACGCACACGCACACGCACACGCACACGCACACACACACACACACACACACACACACACACACACACACACACACACACACACACACACACACAAACACACACACACGCAGACGCACACGCACACGCACACGCACACGCACACGCACACGCACACGCACACACACACACACACACACACACACACACACACACACACACACACACACACACACACACACACACACACACACACACACACACACACACGAGAAAAAAACCAAAGGGAAAGAAAGAACATGAAAAAGATAACAAAAAAGACAAAAAGACAAAAAAAAAGAAAGAAAGAGACAAATAACAAAACAGAGAAAAGAGACCAAAAATAGACAATAGAAATATAAATAAACAAATACCCACACACACACAAAAAAAAAAAAAAAAAACCCTTCGCCCTACGGATCATCCAGCCCCCTACATCCGGGAGGCGAGGCAAGGCGTCACCAAAGACCCTCGGGTTGAGGGTTGATGAAGAAGGCAGAGTAACACACACGCCCTTTGTTTCACGCCCTCTGCCTCCTTCAGATAGTCCGTCACGCCGCGGTCGCCCTCTTATGGTAATACATTCTCCTCCTTCTGCTACATCACACCACGCCTCGGGAGATGACGAGCGAGAAGGGGCCCTCGGGGAACTTCATCAAACTTCATGAATAAAACTTCATGGGGGGAAAACTTCATGACTTCCACATCCCTTCCTCTTCCCTAGGTGTGTCTCGGGAGGCCCCCTGAGGGAGAACAAGAGCCCCCTCCCTGCAGAGAAGAAAGGAGGGAGAGCGAGAGGGCGAGACGTCGAGTGGAAGTGAGGGAGTGGAAGTGATTTAATCAAGATGTTCCGTCCGTCTTAAGATGATGGAAGACCCGCTGTGAGGTATTCCTGTCGGGCGCGGCGAGGAGGAGGAGGAGGAGGAGGAGGAGCCCTTGGGCGTGGGAGGGTAGGGAGGGGTGGGGGAGGGAAGGGGGAGGAAGAGGAGGGAAAATGGGGAAAGGGGGAGGAAAGGTTGGATGAATGGTGTGAAAAGAAGGGAGAAGGAGAGAGAGAGAGGGAGGGGAGGATCCGGAAGGAGGAAGAAGGGAAGGAGGGATAAAAAAGAGGAAGGAGGAAGAAGAATGGCGGAGAGGAAGAAGAGGAGGAGGAGGCAGAAGGAAAGGCAAAAGGGTGTCAGAAGAGAAGAAGGAAGAAGAAGAAAGATGGATAAAAGCAAGGGAGAAAAATAAGGGAGAGGGGAAGAAGAAACAAAAGGATAAAATAGGGAAAGGAAAGAAAACCAAGCCGTGAAAATAAAAACGGAGAGTGCGAGATGTGAGAGAGAAAAAAACATAAAATAAACAAACAAGCAAACAAACAAACAGAAAGGACGAGAGACGAGAGAGAGGGAGGAGGAACGAAGAAGGGGGAAAGAGGCAAGCGTGGAAAGGGGGACAAAAGGGAAAACGGAAGGAGAGGGAAAGGGAAAGTCTACTTAACGCATCACGACTTGACGCAGCATCCTATCCAGGGAGGAAGGAGAAAGCGGAGGAGGAGGAAACACAGGGCGGAGAAGATAATCCGAAGATGAGACCTGAGATGGCGACCTGGGACCT
>NC_061846.1:16495706-16498206 GCF_019202785.1 Penaeus chinensis | reverse complement strand
CCTGACGGCTGCCTGGCGGGGCGGGCAGGCTGCGCGAGACTGGAATAAACGGACAAAGCGAAGCCGACGGATTGATAGATCGTTAGGTTTACACACACACACACACACACACACACACACACACACACACACACACACACACACACACACATATATATATATATGCATATGTATAAATGTATATATACATACATACATACATACATACATACATACATACATATATATATACATATATATAGATATTGATACAGATATAGATATATAGATACATGCACACACATATATGTATACATATATAAATATATATATAGAGATATATATATACACACATACACAAGCACATATACATACATACATACATATATATACATATGTTTATATATATATATATATATATATATATATATATATATATATATATATACACATATATATGCGTGTGTGTGTTACATTTCATCACAGTATTTATTCGTTTATTTACTTACATATATATTATATATTATACAAGTCCAGATCTGAGATTCTGTGATATCTTCCGGCGTTTAGCACTATCAGTTCCATCCCTCAATGAAAACAGCTGTTGGCCACAAGTGTGCGCACTGAAGCACACCTGCCTGCACGTGGTCGCTGATCGGGCTAAATAGTTAGATAGGCGACAGTTCGCGAAGTGTCCAATTTGTATTATTCCGGATCACTCACTCCCTTACTAGAGGTACCTTTGTAGAAAGAGAGGGAGAGATAGAGAGAGAGAGAGAGAGAGAGAGAGAGAGAGAGAGAGAGAGAGAGAGAGAGAGAGAGAGAGAGAGAGAGAGAGAGAGAGAGAGGAAACATAACGATCCGTTAAACGCACCCTTCCATATAACCTTGATACACCCCTTTTGTTTTTCTACCACCGTCACACCTAATGGTACCCCCCCCCCCCCCCTTTACCACTGGGAGTACCCGCTCCTCCACCTCGTGCTTCAATCTGACCGGAGTTTATTTGCGAGGATTTCTAATTAGAGCATTCCCACACACGCCCTTCGGAGTGCCTTTGCGGAAGGAGGTTACTTCACGCCCGCGGGGGTCATGTACCCCCCGAGGGCGACCGGGAGTGACCTGACAAATAGCGAGAGAAGGTCAAGCTCGTGAGGTCACGGCGTACCTGCTGGGCCCTCGAGTGTCTTGTGGCAACAGCTGTTCCTATTTACTGTTATTGCAATCTCTTCCGAACGCCCACACGCCCGTGGATGTTGTTATTAAATCGTAGAGGAAGAACAATTAAAGACTGAATTATATTTGTTTCTGTCTTTGTTAAGTGCAAATCGTGACCTTCTTTTCCCTCTGCATCATCTAACTACATGACGGTTGATTCTCCGTTGCAATGTTATCAGCTGGGAAGTTTTCATCACGTGCACGCGACTGCTAATAACTTTTTTTTGGCTTCATTACCACAACCACACCACCATTCCAAGCAACCGCAGAATCGCAGTCTTTATTTTCCAATTTAACCTTTCCTTTTTTATTATCATTACCACAGCCAGTAGAGATACAACCATGCTACCGAGCTCATTATCCGGAGCCCGTCCACCATACAGCCATTTGGACACACCACTGCATCACACACCATAATAACAATCATAATTGCACTGCACTATATATAACAACCACTGCACTATACATAACAACCACTGCACTATACATAACAACCATTGCACTATATATCATAACAACCGGCATACCAACAAATACCAACAAATTAATCATAACATCAACTGCACCATAATTATAACAACCAATGCATTATACATCATAACAACCACTGCACCACAATCCCAACAACCACAACCTTGACCCGCCGAGTTCTGCGAATGTCGACGGGGGATCGACCAGCCTGGAGGCGCTAGGGTCTGGCGGCTGGCCATTACGCCCGTCCGCCCGCGACAACAGCACAGTCACAACCCACTCCGCCCTTGCTGTAATGAATGCGTTACATCAGCTCGGCTCCTAAAACGCCCGAACGCCCGCCGTTATGCCGTAGGAGCGCCGGGTTCGGATGAAAGCTCGACGACGTGAGCCGGAATGAAATCGCCATGGCAAAGGGCCTTTTTGGGGACATAAAAAAGGTTGACGTCGCGCGTGTCGGGCGGCCGCTGCCTGTGTGCGCGCCGGGAAAGGTTACCGCCGGGCTGGTAACTTGCCAATTCCATTCACAGGCAGATGCGCGCAAAAGGCAAGCGGCGTAGCTCTCTGGTGTCACAGCAAGAGCAAGATATATATATATATATATATATATATATATATATATATATGTATATATATATTTATGTGTGTGTGTACTTAGATATATAAATATATATATATATATAAATATATATAAATATATAATATATATATACATATATATATATATATATATATATATATATATATATATATATATGTGAGTGTGTGTGTGTGTGTGTGTGTGTTCATATTAACATATATAGATACAGATACACATACAAATACAGATACA
>NC_061846.1:16473206-16475706 GCF_019202785.1 Penaeus chinensis | reverse complement strand
ATCTTCCTTTCTCTCTCACTCTATATTGATTTCTCTCTCTTTGCTCTATCCATTCCAAAGCTCCTTGCAACTCTTTTTCTACCTCCCATCTCATTTTTATTTATAAATATGCAATTATATCAGACCCTGTATTACGATGATTGTCTCTTTTCATTCTTAAATGGTTCGCTGGTTCATTTCCTATCCATATGTTTTATAGCTAAACGGTGTTTTCCTGTAGTATCAATCAGACGAATATAAACAAAGACAAGGGCAGGTCATATCATCTGCATATTTGGTACATATTAATACGAAAACATATGATACGTATGATATGAATGTATGTGTTGGTTCTCCTTAGGTATACGTCACATGTACCTGAGAAAACGAAAGTTTAAAAAGCTATATACAGTTCCTTTCAATATTAGCTTTTACAATCGTATATATTTTTTTTTCCCCACTCACGCATCATAATCGAAGTCATTGTCAGAGGAATCGAATAAAGAAAAATGAAAGACGACCTTCGGAAATCCGCGCACAGATTCGGAAGCGGGAATTTCACCGACGTAGCTGGCAAGGCATGGCATTAAGGGTCGTTATACAGACGAGATAATCGATTTCCTCGTCGCTTTCCTTGATTCGTAATTTAGCGTCGTGGAGAAAAAGAAGAGGAAGAAGTGGAGGAGGTGGTGGTGGAGGAGGAGGTGGAGGAGGAGGAGGAGGTGGAGGTGGAGGAGGAGGTGGAGGAGGAGGTGGAGGAGGTGGTGGTGGAGGAGGAGGTGGAGGGGGAGGTGGAGGAGGAGGTGGAGGTGGAGGAGGAGGTGGAGGAGGAGGAGGAGGAGGAGGAGGAGGAGGAGGAGGAGGAGGAGGAGGAGGAGGAGGAAGGAGGAGGAGGAGGAATAGGAGGAGGAGGAGGAGGAGGAGGAGGAGGAGGAGGAATAGGAGGAGGAGGAGGAATAGGAGGAGGAGGAGGAGGAGGAGGGGGAGGAGGAGGAGGAGGAGGGGGAGGAGGAGGAGGAAGAGGAGGAGGAGGAGGAGGAGGAGGAGGAGGAGGAGGAGGAGGAGGAGGAGGAGGAGGAGGAGGAGGAGGAATAGGAGGAGGAGGAGGAGGAGGAGGAGGAGGGGGAGGAGGAGGAGGAAGATGAAGAAGAGGAGGAAGAGAAAAAGAAAAAGAAAAAGAAGAGGAAAATAAATAAGCAAAGGAAAAACAATGTCAGTGAAGCAAACAACCATCCTAAAGGCTCCAGACAGTATCAATGATAAATCGTTATTCATTTGTCATTATTATTTTGTAGAGAACCAGAGCACTAACTGGGTCGTTATTCAACGGCCAGAAAAAAATGCTTGGAATTAATCAACCGCTTAAAGGCTTTGAACTTTTAAGATAAGTCGTTATTCATTTATTTTTTACACAGCCGGAACACTAAATGACTCGTTATCTAAAGTAAAAAACAACAACAATGATGATGTGTTATAATCAACCCCTGAAAAGGCTACAACGTACTAATGATACGCCGTTATTCATTTGTTTTGCAGAGATCCGGAACGCTAAATAACTCATCATTAACCACCCTTCGACAAACAAAACAAAAACAACAACAATCCCTCATGGAATAATTCGCCATTTTAAAACAATCTCAAATGATATACCCATCAGTCTTTATTGATTTATTTAGAACGCAGAGTACTCGCGTGGAAGGGCACCGTGCGTCTCCCCCCTGCTGATAAGGAGAGCATCTGAGCTCAAGAGAAGCCAGAGTACTGCGTCCCCTGGGTCACGGAGGGAAGTACATGGGTCAAGCGCTGTTGCGAGCTATAAACCCAAAATAAAAAAGAAGGTGAAGACAAAAAAATGCCTTAGGCTTGTTGGGACGTGTAAGTATAATTACCAGCTATGGATAGGGCCGTTGGAAAGCGTGACTCATGTTGAGTTGGACGATAAGTAGGTCGGTTGGAACACAAAACTAAAGTAAAAAAAAAAAAATGTTTTAGACCTGTTGGTCACATACCATAAAGTAAAAATATTTTAAGCCGTTGGAAAACTAAACATAAAAGCTTTGGACCTGTTGGAACGCACAAAAAAATCTAGGCCTGTTGAGACCTGTTAGAACGCAAACAAAATGTTTTACGTCTGTTGGAACACAAACAAAAATATTTTAGGCCTGTTGAAATACGCAGCGAATAAATCAAGCACTTGCAATCAGCGAACCCACGTGCCTGAGACCTCATTATGATTACCCGATAATGCAATTACGGCCAAGTTATTATTCCCCGGTTATCAAATGCCGCCGTGCGTGCTTCCTTATCAACGACTGTCATTATCTTCTGATTGCATGACACTTCACGTGAGACGAAGCGCCCTTGCCTCACTGTGCCACGAAGCAAATTAACCCGACAGATGAAGACGTGACTTGAGTACAAAACAAATCATTGATGAAAAAAGGGAAGCAAGAAAAAGTTGCAGCACTGGTGTCAACTTGAATGATGTCATGCACACCGCCAACGTCAATGTAGCGAGAAT
>NC_061846.1:16465706-16468206 GCF_019202785.1 Penaeus chinensis | reverse complement strand
CCGCCAACACACACACCCTGAATATTACAGCTTTCTTTCATGATAAATAAAATAGAGTATATATATAAACGTAAAGAAAGGGGAAAAAAAAAAAAAAATAGACCATCACATTTTAGAACAAAAACAATCACCTCAATCACTTTATAGCGTAATATATAACTCGAAGCACGATAATTGTATAGATATTCCAGTGTTTTTTTGCGAGAATCACTGGTGGCATCTGGTTACCAATACCGTAAACTACAACTACATTTGCATTGCTTTAATTAGAACCAATAGAGGAGGCAGTTACCTGGCGGGGAATAAAAGCAAAAGCGTATTGGTACATAACGCAGAAACGATGTCGTTGTATCGTTAAACAAATGAAATCAGAACGCTCTGAGACACAGCACTTATGTCGAGTGAAATTACTTGTATTTGAATTTGCTGTTCTGATGTAAACTATTAAAATGGTTATGGTTATCTAATTGACCATAACACATGCATTCTTCTCAATAACATCACCAATGCAGGTTTTTTAATATCACCTCTTTGCTAATATATATAATTCATTTTAATTCACAGCAATTCTATTTTAGGCAGAATTATGCATTTAACCGTATCTATTTATTTTTAAAAATGAGCAAATGAACATTTTACCTTTTGCCTCTTCTTCTTTCTCCTGGTTGAGGGTTTTAGACTATACAATAGTATATATTCCCTACCCTTTTGCCTCGATATCGCGTTCGTGAACAGAGTATCCAGTATCCAAACAAAGCTACGCGAACGGTGTGTATGCACAAATGCTGTACTTTCATTGCACTTCTCTTTTCTTCTGGAACAATGCGCATTAGTACTCAAAGAGGATAGAAGCTATAGAAACCTGCTCGCCAAAAGGAGCTTCATAACTGCGCATCCTTTTAAGGGTGAAGAGAGAAAGAGAGAGAGAGGGAGAGAGGAATAAAAAAGAGGAGAGAGTTGGCGACGGTGACCCAGCCCTTGAAGACTCGCGACCGGTTTCGAATCCTATGCCGAATGTGCGTGTGTGTGTTCGTTTTATTAATGTGGAGGTATGCGTGTTATGCGGTGCTTTGTGTGTGTTGTGTGTCGTCGATTTGGTGTCTAGTATGGTCTGTATAAATGTTATTTAGGTGGTATGTTTGATTTTTGTTTGTTTGTTTGTCTGTTCTTGTTTGTGGCGTTGCGGTACGTGCTGATTCGACTTGCGGTTCGTGGTTCGTTCTGATATAGAGTATGTCTCTATTGTATCACATATTTGCCAGTTTAGAAGTATAACCATTCAGTTTTATAACTAATTTCTATTTTCTATTATAATTTTCATATTCATTCTTCTAATTTTAACATTATTACTTTTTTTTTACCCTCTATATTTATCATTCTTTGAAAGAGTAAGCCAAACTGCATGACAACTTTTAAACAAAGCATTGATTCAGGCTAAGGCATTTCCCGTTTCGGTGTGGGCGGCCTGGCGACTGTGGGAGAGTGGGTCAGTGAGGCAGCGTGCGGGCGTGGGAGCAACGACCAGTGGGGGCGGCAACCTGTAGATGTGGGCGTTGCGGGCGTGGGTGATGCAAATTCGAAAGCAAAGGAAGTGAAGACGACTTAAAAGACGTGGCGTGCAATCATACCCGTCAATCGTGCATTCGATTTTCTATACATTATAATTTTGGCGCCGGAAATTTTGGCGTGGTGGAAAACCGTTTTATACTCTGTTGATTGTGGGTTTTATGCTGATAATAGAAATGGTAGAGATTGTAGTGAAAATGGCAAAGTTAATAGTAAAAGCAAATGTAATTACTGTGGTTGTGATGCTGGTAATATTTACAACTTTAACACATATAATAATAGTGGCAATGACATTAAGAATAATTATTTTGATGACCATAACAACATGAGAAAGAACAAGCCACAAAAATGATGATGGTAGTAGGGATGATGATATAATCATTATAAAATTTATCAACCTACTTATGGCTATAATTACGATGCTAATAATAATTACAGACCGAGTCCAGAACATTGTTTACAGTCACAAGTATCAAATATTCCATCTACGTTTCTTTGTTTTCGCAAACTTTCAAACGAAGTTAGTTTTCTGCAGCAATAAATCACTTCAGAGAAAAAAGGATACCTCACCGATTTACCCCATAAATTCGCTTTGTGAGAGTTCCCCCTGCAGCGAACTGTCTCTCGCGTTTTCTATGCGCGGGAACGACCTTCACACGTTTCTCCAGCGGAAGAATGTTTCACTCGATGTCTTCTTTTACCTTTTCTTTTTGTTAAACTTTAAAGGAATATCTAAAAAAAACTAGTAACTGTAAATGTTTACTCTTTCTTCGCAAAGGTTTTCATTTGTATTGCCGTATGTATCGATAGTGTTTACGACATTGTCTTGTCATACTGTGCCCTTCGTGTACCTGTTTTCTTTTTACTCATTCACATGTGACCCGGTTACACTTACCCGCCTAATGTCGAATTTCACACCCTGGTAAATCCGAAA
>NC_061846.1:16445706-16460706 GCF_019202785.1 Penaeus chinensis | reverse complement strand
TGCGTTTCTCCAAAAATCTTCGGAATTAACATGCACTGGAGCTGCAGTCAGGGATACACGCGCTCATGTTTCAAAGTTCGTCATGAACCGCGTCTTCTATATGCGTTTACTGCGGCGAGGTTGGTCGAAGCTAGAAATTATGTCTGATTTAAAATGAGATGCTTAGATTACACCCTTAATAAGTAGTGCACACACACACACGCACACACACACGCACACACACACACACACACACACACACACACACACACACACACACACACACACACACACACACACACACACACACACACACACACACACACACACACACACACACACACACACATATATGTATATGTATACATATATATACATATATATGTATATATGTATATATATACACATACATATGTGTGTTTGTATGTGTGTGTGTGTTTGTGTGTGTGTGTGTTTGTATGTGTGTATGTGTGAGTGTGTGTGCCTATCCAAACATACGAATAGCGAGCGAGAACGGAAAAAGAAAGAGATTGCATATATATATATATATATATATATATATATATATATATATATATATATATATATATATGTATATATGTATATGTATATGTATATGTATATGTATATGTATATGTATATATATATATATATATATATATATATAGAGAGAGAGAGAGAGAGAGAGAGAGAGAGAGAGCGAAAGAGAGATAGACACACACACACGAACACACACACACACACACACACACACACACACACACACACACACACACACACACACACACACACACACACACATATATATATATATATATATATATATATATATATATATAAACACACACACACACATACTTGGAACCCGCATTTGACCAAGCTGACAAACACGAGACAAAAAGAAAAAGCATCAGATAACTTCACACAAAATAACAAGCAAAACTTCTCGATATTTCGCCAACCGACATCGTGACCGCTGTCAATAGAGCAAGATATATTGTATTTCTTGTTGACATTTTAAAAAATCTGTTTACTTTTATTTTCTCTTTTTTTCAGTATTACCATCCAGTCATAGTTGTTATTATATTAATTAGCGGCACCAAATCATTTTTATTTACATATATATATTTTTTGAAGACGTATATTTCTATTTAAACACACATGAATGCATGACTGCGTTGCCACGAGGTTTTATGAATGGAAAATTGCGCGGTTGTGACTTCATATTTTCAGCAAATTTGAATACAGTCTAGATTCATCCCAAGGGCAATTCCTCTCTCCTTTTTATTTTAATTTCTTTTCAGAATTCTCCTTGCAGATCGGATGAAATTATAGAGAGAGCTATTAATCTTCTTTTCGTTTTGGTAATAGATAAATGAATAAATATATAAATAAGGAGTTAGAGATATAATGAGGGGATCTTTTTCAATGAGAGAAAAGATGAGTTTATTTACGTCAGACGGAAAGTATCAGTCCTTTTAGACTTTTCATTTAAATCCAGATATACTCGTAGCTTATCAGCATTGATTAACATATAAAAAAAATATATAAAACATGAGTGTAAGGGATAGGAAAAAAAAAAAAACGAAAGTAAAGTATCAGAAATATACGAAAACGGACGTACGGAAAAGAAAAAAAGGAAAGGAAAACGAGAGTCAGGGAAAGAAACAAAACGAAAACGGGGGTAAGGGAAAGAGAAAAAAGAAAATGGGAAACACGATGCTTTTCCCATGACGATGAGAATCAGAACAGGGATAAGCAGATTAATGATAGTTGTCAGACTCACGATGTCACTTCACCCAGGATGTACACGGACGAAAAACGACGGGAAATGACTGGACGCAAATATAATTTAGAGAGCGTAAGTATACACAAATATGCATGCAAAGTTACAGACACACATACACAGCCTGTATAGGTACAGTATGTATGCGTTTTTATACATATGAACACACAGAACATAAGATAACCTCAAGTGGACAATTTCCCTTATTATCCGGGCTAGAGAGATCAAAATAGGCCTCGTAAAGATAAACAGATCAAGGTCTCTCGTTCTTTCAGTCCTCCGAAGACGCCAGTATTGCAAACGCATTATCAGAGACGCGCAGATAAATAACAGGTTCGACCAAGACCGCCATTTTTCCCACGATTCCTCGGGATTCCTTTGAGTCGTAAACAAGGAGGAGCGGGCGGTGGGGCGAGGCGCTATTGGGAACCTACAGGAGCCCCACCTTCCCCTGGGAGAGTGGCACAGGACCCCCAAGCAGCCCCGGGCCCCCTAGGCAACCCTGAGCCCCCAAGCAACCCCGGGGCCCTTGAACGTCTCGTTCAGATGGAGACATCAGGGAAGGAAAGGGTAGGAGGGTGCATGGGAGGGACGGGAGGGTGCCAACGGCCTGATAGCCTGGTGTTATAGAGTGCCACAAGTTTCCCCTGGGCTATTGTTCCCTTCAGCGGTGGCACTAATAGCCCTGGCGGTGGCGGCGGTGCAGACGGCGTGACAGAGGCACCGTAGCAACAGCGCCTGGATGCCAACTCCCACGTGCGGTGCGTCTGGGCCGATGGATGGGGCAGGGGAGGGGAGGGGGGATAGCTGAGGGGCGCCATGGGGGAGGTGGGAGGGGAGGAGGAAGAGAGGAGTAGGGGAGGAGCGGAGGAGGAGGGGAAGAGGAGAGGAGGAGGAAGGGAGGAAGGGAGGGAAGGAGATAGGGAGAGAGGAGGCAGGGAGGAGGAGAAGAGGAGGGAACAAGGAGAGGGGAGGAGGAAGAGAAGAGGAGGAGAAGAGGAAGGAAGGGAGGTAGAGAGGGAGAGAGGAGGAAGGGAGGAGGAGAAGAGGAGGGGAGGAGGAAGAGAGGAGGAGGAGGAAGAGGAAGGGCCCAAGTTAGCATCACAAGGACCCTTCTCTTCGACCTGTAATATATCAGCTTTATTTCTACGACACTTTTGCAGTATAAGTCTTGCTGAAATCATTTTGTACTCCATCGTGAGGAAAGTTTGCTCGTACCGTTTACAATGGCCAAAGTCTTGTCGCCTTTTCTCCTAGAAAAATTTTGTCACCAACAGCTTGTTTGCACATAAGAGCGTGACCTAAAAAAGTTATTTTTATGATGTTGTATTATCTATTTGTATATAATCCTTCATTCTATAAAAAAAAAAAAAAATCTAATTAAACACTATGAAACGGAGACCAAAAAAGAAAAAAAAATTAGACCCAAATTATCTGCAATGAAGCCATTTGCAACACAAACACTCCTAAATGTTTCAAACTACCATCTCTTTTTTTTTTTTTAGTCGCCCTTTGTTCTGCATTTTACCTGACGGAACAATTTAATATTTACAAATCCTCTCTTGTTCCTGCGGGTGACAGTCGACACGTTGTTCATCCGCTGTTCAGTGTTCAACCTCAGAAGAACCATTGTAACTGAATCTGAATTTCAACAAAGCATTTCGGACTTTCGACTACCTGTTCATCTGCTGTTCCTTGTTCAGATGCAGGATTTTCGATACCCTCTCCCCCCCTACCCTCCACTATTCACCCTCAGATGCAGAATTGCGGATTTTCAATGCCCACCCCCCCACCCCCCCGCTGTTCATCCTTTCACTGTTCACTGTTCATCCTCAGATGCAGAACTGTGGATTTTCAATACCCCCTCGCCCCTATATCCCACTGTTTACCCTCAGATGCAGAACTGTGGATTTTCGATACCCTCTCCCCCCACCCCCACTGTTCACCCCACCCCCCACTGTTCACTGTTCACCCTCAGATGCAGAACTACGGATTTTCGATACCCCCTCCCCCCACCCCCCACTCTCCCTCCCCCCCCCCACTTCCCCCCCCCACCCCCCACTGTTCACCCTCAGATGCAGAACTACGGATTTTCGATACCCTCTCCCCCCCACCCCCCCACCCCCCGCTGATCATCCTTTCACTGTTCACTGTTCACCCTCAGAAGCAGAACCGGCCGAGGGAAAGGGTTCAAGCGCCCGTGGGTCTGCGTTGTGTTAATTCAATTTTATGGTGATTGCTTTTGTACCATATCTCCGGGCAATACGTTTTTGGGTGATGTTTTTTGTTCTTTTTTTGTTATTTCTTCTTGTTATTTTTGTCGTTGTGGGTTTTCATAAGAAATTTAGAACGGCTGGGTTTTATTCGCTTTTCCAATAATTAGTATTTTAGAATGAGAAAGTGAGAGAGAAAGATAGATAGATAGATATATACACATAAAGAGAGAGAGAGAGAGAGAGAGAGAGAGAGAGAGAGAGAGAGAGAGAGAGAGAGAGAGAGAGAGAGAGAGAGAGAGAGAAAGAGAGAGAAAGAAAGAAAGAGAGAGAGAGAGAGAGAGAGAGAGAGAGAGAGAGAGAGAGAGAGAGAGAGAGAGAGAGAGAGAAAGAAAGAGAGAGAAGAGAGAGAGAGAGAGAGAGAGAGAGAGAGAGAGAGAGAAAGAAAGAGAGAGAGAGAGAGAGAGAGAGAGAGAGAGAGAGAGAGAGAGAGAGAGAGAGAGAGAGAGAGAGAGAGAGAGAGAGAGAGAGAGAGAAAGAGAGAGAGAGAGAGAGAGAGAGAGAGAGAGAGAGAGAGAGAGAGAGAGAGAGAGAGAGAGAGAGAGAGAGAGAGAGAGAGAGAGAGAGAGAGAGAGAGAGAGAGAGAGAGAGAGAGAGAGAGAGAGAAGAGAGGAAGAGAGAGAGAGAGAGAGAGAGAGAGAGAGAGAGAGAGAGAGAGAGGGAGAGAGAGAGAGAGAGAGAGAGAGAGAGAGAGAGAGAGAGAGAGAGAGAGAGAGAGAGAGGAAGAGATAAAAAGAGAGAGAGAGAGAACGAGAGAAAGAGAGAGAGAGAGAGAGAGAGAGAGAGAGAGAGAGAGAGAGAGAGAGAGAGAGAGAGAGAGAGAGATAGATAGATAGATAGATAGAGAGATAGATAGATAGATAGATAGATAGATAGATAGATAGATAGATAGATAGATAGATAGAAAGAGAAAGAGAGAGAAAGAGAGAAGGAGGGACGGATATAAAGATAAAAATACAACTATCTAATGAGCGAAAAGTAATGATTCATTCCGGGAGAGGCAGTATATCTAAACAGGTGTTCCAGAACTTTCCCCAAAAGATACTTAACACGGAAAAATATGTCCTACAAGTACTTAGCGAGACCCACCCGTACCCCACCGTTTATGACAGTCACGACACCATATGCCACAAACATACGAGGTTATATTCAGAAAGGCAAGGGCGTCGGCGAAATTAAAAAGAAAAAACACAAAAAAATAAAGAGAAAAATATAGTGTCCTTCACCTTTGTATGACGTCAAAATACCTTCATATTTTAACGAGACGGGAGCATAACCGCCCATCCCGTTTTCTTTACCATCGTACTGCCTCGTCCTCATAAAGAAAACGGAAACTTTGGGTTAAAAAAGATTTGAGAAGTTTTCTATTTCTTTTTCTTGTTTTTACTCTTTTGTTTGTTGTTGTTTGTTGTTGTTGTTATGGTTGGTGTTTGGGACGAAGCTGCAAATTCCTTTTGCCGTTTGGTTGTGCGGAAAGTTTTAGAAGTACGCTACATTTAATTCCTCAGACTCTCTCTCTCTTTTCTTTCCTCTCTCTCTCTCTCTCTCTCTCTCTCTCTCTCTCTCTCTCTCTCTCTCTCTCTCTCTCTCTCTCTCTCTCTCCTTCCCTACTTCTCTCCCTCTAACCTTCCCTCATGATAGATAGAAATAGCGATAGAGATAAACAGAGATAGATAGATAGATAGATAGATAGATAGAGAGAGAGAGAGAGAGAGAGAGAGAGAGAGAGAGAGAGAGAGAGAGAAAGAGAGAGAGAGAGAGAGAGAGAGAGAGAACAGACAAACAGAGAAACAAACAAAACAAAACCAAACAAGCAGAAAGCAAAAAACGAAAAAACCTCCCCCCCCAAAAAAAAAAAAACTTAAAAAAACACCCACCCCCCCCCCCCCAAAAAAAAAAAAAAAAAAAAAAAAAACCGAAGGTGTTCCTCCTCATCGCCCCCAGCGCGCGTGTGGCAAGCAAGTAGGTTAGCCAAAGGGCGCGCCATCTTCCCTCCTGTCCCCGCCTCACCACAGCGCCTTCCTGCCTCGCTTTCCTTTTCTCTCTTTTTGACACATAATTATAGCTTTCGTAAAGGAAATGCGATAAGATCATTAAGACAGAAACGTCGTAATGTGTAGTCGAAACTCGAAAAGGAAAAAAAAGAAAAAGGTTTTAGCCCCGCTCTCTCTCTCTCTCTAGCCGTGTTCGTTTCCCCGCAAAATTGGAAAGGGAATCGTAATAAAATAATGGAATTAAACGAGGACGAGGACCACTAACGGCGGTGTCAACTGTGGGAACAAAAATCGGATTTTCCCAAAACAGGACGATATCTTTATACAAAAAAGATAGAACAAAATAAATGTTAATTCTGTCTAACTGATATATCTAAACTTTATAAAAAAAACAACATGAATTTTTAAAAATCATTAAACTAGGCGAGTATAATCATGAACCTGTAATATCTTTATACACATTAAGGATTTCGAAATAAAAAACACATTAATTCAGTCTAACTAATAATTCGACAAATGAAATCAGATTTTTTTTTGGAAAATCAGGAAATTTGCCGCAAAAACGCCGATCACGCGTTCGGGTAAAAAACAAACACACCAATGAATTAAAATCGCATTAAGGAAAGTAAATATGAATAAAATACCTAGAAGTGTTGGTTGCCATTATCATAAAAGTTGCCATTACTCCCAAGGTCGGAATAATAATTGTACCATCAGAGAAAATAATTGTTATTTGGCCTGAAATTAAAGCGAGGCCGGAGCGTCAGCCATAACAACGGGGGGGAATTTTCATGGAAACGTTCGCATAAGGAGGAAGACGGATCGATGCGGATTTGCGGAAACAGAGACGGGGAAAAAACAACGAAAAATCTCAGTATTCCCAGCACACACACACATATATATATACTCATACGCATGCACGCACACATACACGTATGCGTATACCTATACGTAAACCTACACACACACACACACACACACACACACACACACACACACACACACACACACACACACACACACACACACACACACACACACACACACACACACATACACACACAGCCTTCCTATAAACTCGTGTCATATTTCAGCTTTCTTAATTGACTCATTACGCATGGAATAGGACAGAGAACTTGCGGAAATTCGACATGGGATCTGTGGATATGTTAAAAGAAAGAATGTTATTTTCGAAAAGAGTGGGGAGTGAGGAAGAAAATACGATAAAAGAGTAAAAGAGAGTGAAGGAGAGCGAGGGATTGTGAATGTAAAGTGAGGTTTAGATACAAGGAAAAAAAATAGTATTCTGAAAGCTGAAAATTGCTTTGGAATGGAAATATATATTTTGAGAAAAGGTCGATCAAGATTTAAAAAAAGAGAAAGTAAATGTCCCTCATATGCTAATAAAAAAAAAGAAAAAAAAATTTAATTCCTCTTCTCATTCTCCTTTCTTCCTCTTCAATCTCCTACTCGTCTCCCCCCCTTCCTTCTTTCTCCTCCTCCATCTCCTACTCGTCTCCCCCCCTTCCTTCTTCCTCCTCCTCCTCCTCCTCTTCCTTCCTCCCCCTCTTCTCCCCTTTCTCCTTCTTCCCCTCTCTCCCCCTCACCCACCTCCAACCCATCCCCCTACCCCCTATCACACCTCCCTTCCTCCTTTCCCCTACTTTCCCCCTCCTCCTTACCCCTTACCACCCCTCCCTCACCCCCTATCCCCATTCCCCTCCTCCAACCCTTTCCCCCCTACCCATTCCCCTCCTCCAACCCTTTCCCCCTTCCCCTCCCATTCCCCCTACCCCTTCCCCTCCTCCCTACCCATTCCCCCTCCCCCCTTTCCCACTCCCCTACCCCCCCACCGAGTAAAGACATCATGCAGGCGTTGCTTTGCGAGTTGACTTCGGTTCACATTTTGCAAACAGGAAGCAGAGCTATAAAAAAGACCGATGTTATCCATAAAAAAAAAAAAAAAATCGAAATCTCCTAAGACCGTCACTTTTAACCGCCGTTCGATGTTCGCTTTTTTTTCTTTTTTCTTCTTGGAAGTTTCGGGAATGCTTGGAGGAAAATGGTGGAGATGATGATGGTGAAGATGGTGAGGAAAATGGTGGAGATGATGGTGAGGAAAATGGTAGAGATGATGATGGTGAAGATGGTGAGGAAAATGGTGGAGATGATGGTGAGGAAAATGGTGGAGGTGATGATGGTGAAGATGGTGAGGGAAATGGTGGAGATGATGGTGAGGAAAATGGTGGAGGTGATGATGGTGAAGATGGTGAGGGAAAGGGTGGAGATGATGGTGAATAGGGTGAAGAAAAGATGATGGTTATCGTGATGATGGGGATGGTGATGAAGGATGAAGATTGTAAAGATGGTAATACTGGTGATAGTGATGGTGATTGTACTGAAGTAATTTTACTGTTGCTGATGAAGATCAAATCAAAACGGAGAAATAAAAAGGAGAAAAAGAAAAAGAATAAGTAAATATGATAATGATAATGATAATGATAATGATAATGATAATGATAATGATGATGATGATGATAATGATAGTATTAATAATAATAATAATAATAATAATAATGATAATAATAATAATAATAATAATAATGATAATGATAATAAAATAATAATAATGATAATAATGATACTGATATTTAAAAAAGAAGAAAAAGAAAGAAAAACGAAAAAAAAAAAAAAAAAAAAAGAAACTGATATAAAACAAAAAAAACAAGAACAACAAAACTAAAATAAAAAGAAGAAGAAAGATAGACGAAGAACAAGAAGCAGAGAGAAAACGCAAGAAAACACTCATGCAACATCTCTCTAATCCTATTTTCACGAGACAGCCATACGCGACCGACAGACGCTAACAGGAGGAAGAATTTCTCTTTCAATCAACTTTTCTTCTCTCTGCCTCTCATCCTCCGGCGTTTATTCAAAAACCCATCAACGTGGACTTAGAGCAACTAAAGATAGGGAGGAGAAGAGAGAGAGAGAGAGAGAGAGAGAGAGAGAGAAAGAGAGAGAGAGAGAGAGAGAGAGAGAGAGGGAGAGAGAGAGAGGGAGAGAGAGAAGAGAGAGAGAGAGAGAGAGAGAGAGAGAGAGAGAGAGAGAGAGAGAGAGAGAGAGAGAGAGAGAGAGAGAGAGAGAGAGAGAGAGAGAGAGAGAGTGAAGAGAGAGGAGAGAGAGAGAGAGAGAGAGAGAGAGAGAGAGAGAGAGAGAGAGAGAGAGAGAGAGAGAGAGAGAGAGAGAGAGAGAGAGACAGACAGACAGACAGACAGACAGACAGACAGATAGATAGATAGATAGATAGATAGATAGAGAAAAAGCAAGAGACAGAGAAAGAAAGAATGATAAAAAAATGCCAAAGCCAGACTGGAATAAAAACAAAGAAATATAGACAGAAAAAACAAAATCAAAAACAAAAAACAGACAGAGATGAAAAAAAAGATACAAACAAACAAATACCTCAAGACCGCGCGATTGAGCTTCACCCCGACATCCCTAAGTGAGTGCCTGGTGCCATCGGAGCGGCCTGGTGGGGGGGTGGGGGGGGGGAGAAGAGTGGGTAAGGGGGGAGGGGGGGGGGGGGGGGGGGGGGGGGGGGGCTAGGCATGACCAAGAGCCTTCCACTCAGCTCAGCGCCGCAGGAGGGAGACTTCCGCCATTGAAGTCAGTGCGAGTGAAATTCTGATGTGGATATCGATGTCGGCGCTCGAGGCTGAGCTTTAGCTCGAGGGGGGGTAAGGGGGGGGAGGGGGGGGGGGGGGAGTAAGGGGTGGGGGGCGGAGAAGGGAGGGGAAAGAGGAGGGTGGGAGGAGAGGGGAGGAAAGAGGGGGGGGGGAAGAGGGAGAGAAAGGGGGGGGTGGGGGAGGGGAGGAAAGAGGGGTTTGGGTTGGGGAGGAGAGGGGAGGAAAGAGGGGGGGGGTGGAGAGGGGAAAGGGAGGGGAAAAGGATTGGGAGGGGGGGGGAAGGGGGAGGAGGGGTAAGGGGGGTAAAGGGGCGTTGTTTTGGGGGAGGGGGGGAAGGGGGGGGAAAAGGGGGATGGAGAAGGGAAGGTAAAGGGGAAGAAGAGGAGAAAAGGGGTATGGGTCGGGAGAGGGGAAAGAGGAGAGAGAGGGGAGAGAGAGGTAAGACGGGGGGGATGGAGAAGGAGAAAAAAAAGAGAGAGAGAAAAGAAACGAGAGAGAAAAAGGAGATGAGAGAGAGAGAGAGAGGAGAGAGAGAAGAGGAGAGAGAGAGAGAGAAAAAGAGAGGAGGAGAGATAGAGAGAGAGGAAGAGAGAGAGAATGGAAGGAGGGGAGGGGAGAGGAGGGGAGGAGAGAGAGGAGAAGGGGAGAGAGAGAAAGGAGAGAGAGAGGAGGGAGAGAGAGAGCGGGGGGTGAGAGAGAGAGAGAGAGAGAGAGAGAAGATGAGATTTGAGTGAGAGAGAGAGAGAGAGAGGAGAGACGAGAGAGGGAGAGAGGGAGAGAGAGAGAGAGAAAGAGAACAGAAAGAGGAAAAAGAGAGAGAGAAAGAGAAGAGAGAGAGAGGAAGAGAAGACGTGCTAAAGAAAGAAGAAAGAAAAAGAGAAGAAAAGGAAAAAACAAAAAAGAAAGGAAAAAAGGGGAGAAGAGAAAAAAAGAAAAAAGGGTAGCACTAAACGAATCTGGAGTTAAGGGGTAAAGGAGAGGGAGAGGAACAGATTAAAAAAGAGAGGGGAAAAAGGGAGGGGAAGCAGGAAGGGGGAGAGAAAGAGGAGGGGAAAGGGAGGGGAAGGAGAGAGGGAGGGGGAATGAATGGATTATAAGGGATATAATATGTAATGAAGGGAGGGGGAGGGAAAGAGGCGCAAATGGGAGAGGGGAGCGGAAATGGGAATATATAGAACGAGGGAATGGGAAATAGGGAAGGGGGAAGGGGGAAGGGGGGAAATTATTATTATTATTATTATTATTTTATTATTACTATTATTATTATTATCATTATTATTATTATTATTATTTATTATTTATTATTATTATTTATTTATACTTTTATTATTTGTATTTTATCATTATCATTATTTTTTATGATTATAAATTATCTTTTATCATATCATTATCATTATAAATTACCCTATTATCATTATCTATTATCTTTATCATTTTTCATTATCATTTATTATTGTTATTATTATTTTTATTAATTATTCTTATCATTATTTATTATCATTATTACCCTTTATTATCTTTATTATTTATTATTATTTTTTTTTATTATTATTATTATTAAATTTTATTATTATTATTTTTTTAAATTTTTAAATTTTTAAATTATTATTATTATCTATTGTACCTTTTTATACTACCATTATCATTGTCATTAAATTTTATTATATTCTCATTTTATTATATTCATTACATTTATTATAATTATCTCTCTGTTATTATAAATATATCATTTTAAATTATCACTTTTCATTATCATTTTTTCATTATCATTATTATTATCATACGAATGAAAATCATTAAATCAAACGATACAGAAGAAGAAGAAGAAGAAGAAGAAGAAAAATCGGAAGGAAGAAGAAGAAAAATCAGAAGAAGAAGAAGAAGAAGAAGACGAAAAAAAAAAAAAACAGAAACCAAAGGAATGAGAAAGAAAGCGAGAAACGAAGGAGAGTTAAATTACAGGGAAGCGATAAGGCTGATGTTTATGAGAGTAAAAGAGAAGAGGAGAGTAAGAGAGAAAACGAGAGATAAAGTTTTGAGAATAATCCGAGAATATAAAATTAATGAACAAGGAGAGAAAAAAGAAAAGGTAATAATGGGAAAAAGAGAGAGAGGAAAATATAGAAGAGAAGGAAGAAGGAAAAGAGAAAGTGGGATAAGAGACACGAAAGAATAAGGAGAAAGAGAGAGAGAGAGAAAGAGAGAGAGACAGACAGCCACAGAAAGGCAGATAAAACAGAGACAAATAAAGACAAAAAGAGACAGAAAAAAAGAAAGAAATAATAAAATAAACAACAAAAAGATAGATGAACACAAACCACTCTCACCCCCTCCCCCCCCCCCCCCTCCTCTCCTCAAAGGGGGGGGGGGGGGTCAAGAAGGGGGGGGGGGTTTTCAGGGCAAAAGGGGGGCGAGGGGCCCCCGTTCGAGGTTTTTGGGGTCGAGGGCCAGTTGGAAAAGGCCGCCAAGAAGGCGGGGGCTTAGGTCAGCAGGCGAAAAGGGGGGTCAAGGCCAAAGGCAGAGACAGACAGACAGATAGACAGTAGGGGATGAGACAGATAGATGGATAAATAGATAGATAGAGAATGAGAGAGAGAGAGAGAGAGGAGAGAAAAGAGATGAGAGAGAGAGGAAGACAGAGGGGGGAGAGAGAGAGCAGAGACAGCGACAGAGATCATAAATAGAGAAAGAAAAAGAACGAAAAAGATGACAGATAAATCAGAAAATATTAAACTAACTCTTCCCTCTCTCCCCCCCCCAAAAAAAAAAGGTAAAAGAAAAGAAAAAAGTGAAACGAAAAAAAGATAAAGGAAAGGAAAATAAAATAAAATAAACGATAAAAAAGAAGAGAAAAAAGGAGAGAGGAAAGAAAAAAAGAAAGAAACACGAAAAAAAGAGAAACGAAAGAAAAATAAAACAATTCAAACCAATACAAAATAAAATAAAATCTAAAGGAAAAAGCGGACACAAGAAACGTAAATAAAGCAGAGGAAACGGAGGAAGCAGGCGCCGAGGCGAGGCGGCAGGGCGCGGCAGGAGGCAGCCATCGCATCCCCGGCGGCGAGTCTCGGGCGCGGGCGTGCTTTGGAGAAAGGAGTGCGCCCACGGTAATCAATACACTCTATCACTACACGAGAGTTAGAAGTCTTTTTTTTTTACTTTTTTTCTCTCTCCTGGCGATTGCCCGGCTTCGATTCGTATAATCTTTATAAACATTGAATTCGCCTCTTTTTTTTAAATTTATTTTTCTGGGGAAAGATTGGATCACCGAAGCTTTTACGCTCGTTGTCCTCGATGCGAGCCGCGAATGTATTGCACATTTCAGAGTTTCGCGGGAAATATTTGTACATTCACTGATAACGGAAAAATGTGGATAATTGAGCTAATTACAACGTGTTTAGAAGCAGAGCCGTCATGCACGTAAAGATTTAAAACAAAGAAAAAAAAAAAAAATAGTCAGAGTCCTTTCGAAAATTACTTGTGTCACAATTTTCTCTCGGTAAATGAGTAAGCAATCATGTCTGCCGTCAACACTAACTTGCCAAGCGACTCCAATTATGCAATTACACTTACCCGCTCTCTGTATTTTTGCGCTAACCTTGAGCGGCGTTATTCGGCAAATGTTTCTTTTTCTGTTACTTTTTTCCTCTCTCTTTATTTATTTATCTTTTTGTGTCCTGTCTTGTTTTGCGGTTTCTGGCGACGCGTGCGACGAACAAAACCATGAATTGCTCAACCCTTTTTTGCGCTCGTAGCCTCTCAGAGCTGCGTAATGGAGTCCTCAGCCCGCTTGGAACGTTACGTCAGCGGTCTTAAGCAGAATAACATAACACACAGGAGCAGAGGTCATGTACTCTTGCCCTCTAGGCTTTTGTTATAATCCTCCGCATCAGATCCTCCGCTCAGTAATGTCTGGTCTTCGTATCCTGCAGGAGAAAAGCCGCTCCCACGCCCCCGGAGCCATTTGCCTTCGAACTTCCCTTCCCAGAAACTGAACTCCGCTTCCCCGCCGTCGCTAGTTCTTCCGCTCCGCTGTCCTGCCTGTCTCGGACCCGCGGGCGTCCTTGTGGGATTTCTCCGAAGGGGCGTGACATGACGACTCTGACCTGATGGGGCCTTACCTCTCGCAGCGGCCGCCGTCACGTGCGCGCGTCACGGCTGACGGGATTAGCGCGCTCGGGTCTCGTGGCGCGTCGCCGCTTTTATCATGCAGGAGTTTTTTTCATTCTCTCTCTCTCTCTCTCAATCTCTCTTTCTTTCTTTCTTTCTTTCTTTTCTTCTTCTCTTCTCTCTCTTCTCTCTCTCTCTCTTCTCCTCTCTCTCTCCTCTCTCTCTTCTCTCTTCTCTCTCTCTCTCTCTTCTCTCTCTCTCTCTCTCTCTCTCTCTCTCTCTCTCTACTCTCTTCTCGCTCTCTCTCCTCTCTCTCTCTCTCTCTCTCTCTCTCTCTCTCTCTCTCTCTCTCTCTCTCTCTCTCTCTCTCTCTCTCTCTCTCTCTCTCTCTCTCTCTCTCTCTCTCTCTCTCTCTCTCTCTCTCTCTCTCTCTCTCTCTCTCTCTCTCTCTCTCTCTCTCTTTGTCTGTTCCTCTCTCTCACTCTCTCCCACTCTCCCTCCTTCCTTCCCTCCCCCTCTCTCTCCTTTCCTCCCACCACCACTTTTTTTCCCTCCCTCCTCCCTCCTTTCGCCTCTCCTTCCCTCCCCCCTTCCCCCTCTCCTTTCCACTCTCCTTCCCTCCCTCTCTCTCACACATGGACCTCTCACACTGGATATTTTCGATATGTTAAAAGTATTCGAAAGTTCCTCGTGCCAGGGGAGGGGGAAGGTTGGGGTCGAAAGAGGGGGGGGGGGGGGCGAAAGGGGGAGCGAGAAGTTGGGGGGAGCGAGAGGGAGGTGGGGGAAGGAGGGGGTGAGGAGGGAGGGAGGCAGGGAGGGAGGAGCAGAAGGGGAGGGAACGAGGAAGAGAGGAGGGAGAGAGAAAAGAAGGAAGAGAGGAAGAGAGAGAGAGGGAGGGAGGGAGGGAGGGAGGGAGGGAGGGAGGGAGGGAGGGAGGAGGGAGGGAGGGAGGGGAGGGAGAGAGGGAGGGAGGGAGGGAGGGAGGGAGGGAGGGAGGAAGGGAGGAAAGGAGGGAGGGAGGGAGGGAGGGGAAGAAAGGGAAGAGGTTTGAGCCGAAAAAGGGAAGTACAGGAAAACGTGAAAAGGGGGAATATAGGATAAGAGAAAATAAAAACGGGAAATACAAAAGACCAATAGAAAAACGAGAGGGGGGGGGGGGTCAGTGCACC
>NC_061846.1:16430706-16433206 GCF_019202785.1 Penaeus chinensis | reverse complement strand
GTCTTCTTTCTCCGCTGTGCAAATACATCTGTATTTAACATTCTCTGAGTCTTTCTTCCTCAGTCCCTGCCTTTCACACACGTACATAAACGTACACACACATACTCACGCAGTATCAACACTCAACCCTGACCTCTCTAAATACGCACATGAACATACAGACACATGGATATTCAGACATACGGATGCACTGGTTTACACACAGACAGAATTAAATGCATACGAGCATACATACACGTATATTAAAACACACGGATGCATAGATAAAAACAAACACAGAGGCACACACGCACACATACACCCGCACGCCCACACACACACACACATACACATACACACACACATACACACACACACACACACACACACACACACACACACACACACACACACACACACACACACACACACACACACACACACACACACACACACACACACACACACACACACACACACACACACACACACACACACACACACACACGGGCGCGCGCACACGAAAAAAAAGACAGACACGCACAAAACGCACGTATATTCAGACATATATGAACACACACATAGACAAACAGACAGAATTAAAAACCCACACACAAGCAGATTTACTAATATATACAAGTCACACACACACACGTACACAAAAGCACACATACACATTTATTCCTTTCCACTCACGCCCACCAGCACAGTCTCCGCTCTTCCCGTGATTGCACCCCCCCCCCCCCCACGTCGAATCTCATCTACTCCTCCTCCTCCTTCTTCTCCTCCTCCTCCTTCTTATCCTCCTCCTTCTCCTCCTCCTCCTCCTTCTCCTCCTCCCCCTCCTCCTACTCTTTCTTACTCCTCCTGCTCCTTCCCCTCCTCCTCTTCTTCCTCCACCACCACCTCCTCCTCCTCCTCCTCCTCCTTCTTATCCTCCTCCTTCTCATCCTCCTCCTCCTTCTCCTCCTTCCCCTCCTCCTCCTCTTCCTCCACCACCACCTCCTCCTCCTCCTCCTCCTCCTCCTCCTCCTCCTCCTCCTCCACATCATCATCATCATCTTCATCATCATCATCATCATCATCATCATCATCATCATCATCATCATCATCATCATCCTTCTCCTCCTCCTCCTCTACCTCCTCCTCCTCCTCCTCCTCTTCGTCCTCTTCCTCCTCCTCCTTTTCCTCCTCCTCCTCCTCCTCCTCCTCCTCCTCCTCCTCCTCCTCCTCATCCTCAGCTCAGGTAAATCACAGCCACTCAGCCGCGCCTCGAAAACAGGGCGTTCCAACAGACCGATTCCATTAAGGTCGAGTGCCCCATAGGATTTGTACGGGATCTTCGAACTCAGACGTCCCACAGGGTCCGGGATCTCCTAAATCGCATTAAGTTGTCGGTAATTAAGGAAGGTTCGTTGGCAATCTTCCCTGGCGACCTTTGCACCTGTTTGCGGCCTCGCTGGTGGGAAGGGGGGGGGGGGGAGCGGTGGGTGGGGGGATGGGGAGGATGGAGGTGGTTCGTAAGGGATGGAGGTGGAGAGGGGGGGGGTGGAGGTTGGGGGGGGGGGGGGGGGAAAGCGATAGGGGGGGGGAGTAGTTTGAAGGGGGATGTAGATGGAGGGGGGGTAGGGGGAGGTAGATAGCCTGGTGGGGGATTGTAGATGGAAGGTAGAGGAAAGAGAGGTGTGGGGGGAGGGGGGAGAATGGAGTGTAAAGGATGTAGATAGAGGGGTGGGGGTGGGGGGGGGAGAATAGATAGAGGTTGAATGTAGATTTTAAAGGGGGTTCGAGTTGACTTGTGGGGGTTGGAAATCCAGGAAATAGGGGGGGGAAGAGAGGGGGGGAAGAAGAAATGGGGGGGGGGATGTAGGAAAATGTAAAGAGATAAAGATAACGAGAGAGCAACAGAATCGCGATGGATTTAAATGACCTGTATGTATATTGGAGAGACGGGGAGGTGGGGAATTGGGCAGGGACTTGGAGGGGGAGGGGAGGTCCTCTAAGGTGACGAGAAGGGGAAAGCAAGGGAGGGGAGGGGTGGGGGGGGAGAAGGTGTGCCCTGCCGCCGTTAATTAAAGAGTTTACAGCGTGGGTGAAAGTCTGTTACTTCCGGTGATTATTTCGCTGCATCACTCATTACGGATTTCCCTCGTTCCTCTACAAGACACGCCAAGGTGAGCTCGCGCGCACGCACACCGGATGAGACGAAGACGGAGGAGGGGATTCGCGTGTCGAGCGGAAAGGAATACAGACCGACTATTCAAATTAGCGAGAAGTGCTAAAACCTAGTGACTTGTAAATACAGTTAGCGACAGTGTTGAATCCTAGTGCATTTTAAATACAATCAACGATGTTGCTAAAACCTAGCGAATTCTAATGACAACCCAATTTAAAAATATTTTTTGCACTTACAACAACGTACATAAAATTCCACCAAAATCCCTCCCACAAACAAACAAACAAACAAAAAAAATCAAAAGCAACAACCACAATAACAAAAAAAAAACATACACCAACCACT
>NC_061846.1:16423206-16425706 GCF_019202785.1 Penaeus chinensis | reverse complement strand
ATCAATACTTAAACAAGTTCCCTCACGCCCTCTCGACTCTGCAAGCAACTGGAAAATCTCTCACTTTAGTCAGACCAAAGAAGAAGAAGAAAAAAAGGAAGGAAGGAGAGAGAAAGAGATCGGGAAAGAGAGAAGGAGAATAGGAGATGGGAAGGAGAAAATGAGAAGGGGAGAAGGAAAGGAGAGAGAGAGAGAGGGGGGGGGAAAGAGAGAAGTATTAAAAACAAAACGCGAAATGAACACGTGAATAAATTATATATATATTATATGGGTATATGGGCATGTAGATGGATGGATGATTAGATAGATATAGATTAATCAATGGTTAGAGATACGTAGATAGATAAATAGATAGTTGGATTGGAAGAGGTATATAGATAGGAAAAGTGATTGACATCGATAGACAGATAGATTGATAGATATTTGGATAGAGAGATGTGTGTATACATAGGGAAATGGATAGGCATTGATAGATGGATAGATTGATAGATAAAGAGATAGATAGATAAATAGAAATAGATAGAGAGAGAGAGAGGGAGAGAGATAGATAGACAGAGATAGATAGATAGATAGATAGATAGATAGATAGATAGATAGAGAGAGAGAGAGAGAGAGAGAGAGAGAGAGAGAGAGAGAGAGAGACAGACAGAGAGACAGACAGAGAGACAGAGAGAGAGAGAGAGAGAGAGACAGAGAGACAGACAGACAGACAGACAGACAGACAGACAGACAGAGAAGAGCGAGTGACGGACAGAGAGACAGAAAGAGACAGATGAGAGCCACACACTCCCTACTTAACAGAAGTGAAGTAACAAAGGAAATGGGTAAGGGAAGACAGGAAAAGGAGAGGAAGGAGGGGAGAGGAAGGGAGGAAGAACGAAATGGATATTTAGAGAAGGGGAGAAGAGAGATGGAGAAGAGGGATGGAGGACGGGAGATAAGAGAGGGGGCGAGAAAGAGAGGAGAGGAGAGAGTGAGGGAGAAGGCGAATAGCAAAATGAGAGAGAGAGAAAAGAAGAAAAAAGGAAAAGAGAGGGAAGAAGGGAGAGAGAAAGAAAAGGGAGAGATTATGTGGGAGAGAGAAAAGCAAGAGTGGAAGAAAGAAGAAGGGGGCCAAAGAAGAAGAAGGAAAACAGGAAGGAAAGAGAGAGAAAGAGAGAGGGAAAGAGACAAAGAGAACAGGAGATGGGAAGGAGAAAATGAGAAGGGGAGAAGGAAAGGAGAGAGAGAGAGGGAAAGAGAAAAGGTGAGAGAGAGAGAGACAAAAGGAGAATTAGAGAGAGGAGGAAAAAGAGAAAGAGCACGGGAGAAGGAAACGGAGAGAGAGAAAGCGAGAGGCAAAGAAAGAAGGCGAGAGAGAGAGAAAGACGCAAAAAGAGAATGAGAGAGAGACAAGAAGAAAGAGAGAAAGAGAAAGGGAGAAAGGAAAGAAGTGAGAAAAGGGGAAGGCGCTTTGCCGGTTCAACACACCAGCTACCGTGAGAGCTTTGCTGTGTTTATTTGTCATGACTTCTGGAACCACTTTCTCTCGTCATGCACTGTGATCGCTTTATGGCTGTTAATACTTAAACGAGGGTGAGAGGGGATGCACACGTACACACACACACACACACACACACACACACACACACACACACACACACACACACACACACACACACACACACATGCGCACACAAACATATACATATACGTGACAATTAATCTATTTCTCTATCTACATATCTATCTTTATATCTATCTATCTATCTATCTATCTACATATCTATCTTTATATCTATCTATCTATCTCTCTATCTACATATCTATCTTTATATCTATCTATCTCTCTCTATCTACATATCTATCATTATATCTCTCTATCTATCTCTCTATCTACATATCTAGCTTTATATCTATCTATCTATCTATCTTTATTTATTTATAATTATCTATCAATCCATCAAACATATGGATTACAATATTGGAAGACAGGAAGAGAATTTGCTACTTATGCATATAGATATATAAATAGACAGGTGCTCCGATAGACAGTATGTATGAAATATAGATTCAAGTGAAGAGAAGGTGGATAGGTAGATAAACAATTAATGTTGTAGTCCATATAGGGATATATAAACAGATAGATAGAGAGTGGAAGTGTAGTAGATATAGAGATAGATAAGTAGATAGATTGATAGATAGACAGAGAAAGTAGTAGTAGTAGATACAGGGTTAGATAGCTACACAGAGAAAGTGTAGTCGATATATATATATATATATATATATATATATATATATATATATATATAGAGAGAGAGAGAGAGAGAGAGAGAGAGAGAGAGAGAGAGAGAGAGAGAGAGAGAGAGAGAGAGAGAGAGAGAGATAGATAGATAGATAGATAGATAGATAGATAGATAGATAGACATGTAGACAAAGCTATAAAGAGAAGATATAAAGATTAACAAAAAGATAAATAGTTTGATAAAGTATAGTGGTAGATACAGGGACAGACAGACAG
>NC_061846.1:16410706-16415706 GCF_019202785.1 Penaeus chinensis | reverse complement strand
GGGAGGGAAAGGGTTAGGGAAAGAGTGAGGGTGAGGGTGAGGGTGAGGGTGAGGGTGAGGGAGAGGGAGAGGGAGAGGGTGAGGGAGAGGGTGAGGGTGAGGGTGAGGGTGAGGGTGAGGGAGAGGGTGAGGGTGAGGGAGAGGGTGAGGGAGAAGGTGAGGATGAGGGAGAGGTTGAGGGTGGACGGGGTGGGTAAGGATGAGCAGGACGGATGAAGGTGAACGCATTGGGTGAGGGTGAGAATTAGCGGGGTGGGTGAGGGGGAAGGGTGTGCGAGATGGGAGAGGGTGAGGGAATGAGGTGAGGATGAGGATGGATGAGGGTGAGGGTGGACGAGTTGGGGAAAGTGACCGTGACGGATGAGGATGAGGGCGGGCGGGGTGGGTGAGGGGAAAGGGTGAGGGGAAGGGGGGGTGGGTGAGAAGAAGAGGGGGGTGGGTGAGGGGAGAGGTGAAAGGGGGGGGGGGGTAAGGGATGAGAATGGAGTGGGGAAAGTGGAGCCCGTCTGTTCACGTGTTCATATGGTACCATAAATTCAGCTCTATGACCTTGCCACACATGCCGTACAAAAGGAGGGGAAAGGGAGGGAAGGGGAGAGAAAGAGAGATAAAGGGAGAAGAGGGAAGGAGATAGCAAAGGGGGGGGAGGAGGGGGAGACGAAGGGAAATGCCGAAAGGTAAGAAGAGAGGAAAAAGATAGAATAAAACGGGAAAAAGAAAAGAAGAATAAAAAAAAAAAAAGGAAGGGGAAGGGAAAAGAGCGAACGATAAAGAAACAAAGTGAAAATAAACAAATAGAAAAATAAGAGAAAGGAAGAAAGAATAGGAATAAGGAAAACAAAGAGAAGAGATGAAATTATCAAACGGAAGATAAGAAAACGAAATGGAAACACTACAGCGTCTTAGGCCCGACGTGTGTGCTTGCGTCGTAAAGTGCCTCCTGGCGGTGCTTGAGCGGAGTTTTATGGCCGCTTGCAGTTTGTTCCTGCCTCTCCCGCCGCGGTCCGCAAGCTAGGTTATCGGTGACACGGGGGGGGGGGGGGGGTATTCATCGGGAAAAGGATGGTACTCATGAGGGTATCTCTCGTCTCAGTAGGTCTCTCTCTCTTTTTTTTTTCCCTTCTCTCTTTTTCTTTCTTTCGTTTCCTCTCTCTCTCTCTGTCTCTGTCTCTCTCTCTCTCTCTCTCTCTCTCTCTCTCTCTCTCTCTCTCTCTCTCTCTCTCTCCTCTCTCTCTCTCTCTCTCTCTCTCTGTCTCTCTCTCTCCTCTTCCTTCCCCCCTTTATTATATAGATAGATAGATAGATAGATAGATAGATAGATAGATATTTTATATATACATATATATGTATATATGTATATATATACATACATACATACATACATATATATATATATATACATATATACACATATATCTGTGTGTGTGTGTGTGTGTGTACAATATATATATATATATATATATATATATATATATATACATATATATATACATACATACATACATACATACATACATACATACATACACACACACACACACACACACACACACACACACACACACACACACACACACACACACACACACACACACACACACACACATAACTATCTATCTATCTATCTATTTATATATATGTTTATGTACATGGATGAATGGACATTGTATATATATGTACACACATATACATACATCACTCTCCCCTTCTCGCCTAGCATTCACCCCGCCATTAATCAAACCGGGCGTGAAAGTTATGCATAATAAACCCACACATCCCAACAGTTTCTTCCAGCTCCCCCCCCCCCCCCCCCCCCCCCGGCTCGCAATTCCGTCATTCGTTATTCTAAGCCCCGTTTCTCCCCCTCCCCCCCCCCCCCTCATCCGTCTTAACGCGCCCCCGCCCTGCATAGACTCCGGCAGATCTCCTCCGTTGACGCTCGAGTGGCTGTCCGGCGGCCGTGGTTAAGGAAGTATGCGGTTGACCTTCAGTTCGGAGCAACAGACGCTACGGAATGGGTCCTTTGGTGATCATTATGGTCACGCGGGACCATTTACGGTCTCGGTGGGGGGGTGGGGGGGCGGTAGTGGCTCATCGTGTTTCTCGGAGTCCGGGCTGGAGAGGGATGATGTAGATTATTCGTGATATTTTGAAAAGAGGAAGCGAATATGAAAGGAATAGATGTGATACCAATGAAGATATTTGTTCACGTCGGAGAAGACCAATTAAATTATTTCCCATATTATATAAAACTAATTAGGTAATTTTCCGCATTATATAAAGCCAATTAACTTATTCTCCATATTACGTAATACCAATCAAACCAACCTTTATTATGACACAATACCAATCCATATGACATGATACCAATCAAATCACTTTCCATATGACATGATACCAATCACATTATCTATCATACTACAAAAAATAGAGACCATAATCGTATATTGTTTCACCTCTTCTAATAGACTATCTATCTTTTTTTCTTTCTTTTACAGCTCAAGGCTTTCTACGTCGACCTGATCGTGCCTCTGGAGACCAATTTGGACAAGGACACTAAAGTGCTTCAGGTAAGACCCCATCTACGTTAAGCAGGAAGCAGGTAAGGGGCCCGTTTGCCTGCTGGAGCGCGAGTATAAGGCTCTACCTGCGGCCGAGGTATCAGGCTAGACCAGTAGTTGGGAGCAATCACTTAAATGTAAAAAAAAAAATGAAAAATTTTTTTTGTCTTCAAGGATGATATTATCAACATGAATGAAAAATCATGTGATAGATGATTCTTGTATTTACTCACGATTTCAGAATCATATATGTAATTGTTTTTGGAATAGGTAAATATACTAGCCTTTTGGAGTCCAAACTTTAGACTTTTTCATATTATGGGCAACATTTCAATATATCCTACTTGGATTTTTTGTAAATTGTTTTATTTTTCTACATCATTTTCTTCATAAATCGTGTTTATAATTCCTTTCTCTTTTCCTTGTGTCTGTTACTTATTTTTATTTTCCTTGTGTTTATTACAACTTTCTCTATTTCTCGTACTTATTATTACCTTCTCTTTTCCTCGTGTTCATTAGTCATTTCTCTGTTCCTCTAGTTTATTACTCCTTTCTACCATCTGATTACCACACCCGTTTCTCATTTCCTCGTATCCATTCCTCCTATCCCCTTTTCCTCCTGTTTCCCACCCCTTCCTCCTTTCCCTTCCCATCCCATTTATTCCTCCTTCTTCCATTCGCCTTGTTTATCACTCCTCTCTCTCTCCCTCTTTCGCAGACCGAGCAGAAAAAGTTCCTCTCCTCACACAAACACCGTCTGGAGTCCTACACGAAAGCGGCGTCGCAGGTGAAGAAACACAAGAAGAAGAACAGGGCAAATAAAGGAGCCATGGATAAGGAAATAAAGGTGAGGGATAAGGAAACGAGGGATAATCGGGAAACAGGGAAATAGGGAAAAGTATGGAATGTGTGATGTAAGGAAGTTGAGAGTGTGAATGAGGTAGAGGTGGAGGGAGATAGAAGAGAAGAGGAAGAAAAAGAGGAAGAAGAAAAAGAAAGAAGAAGAAAAGAGAAAGAAGAAGAAGAGGAGGAGGAGGAAGAAGAGGAATTATGAAGAAGGAGAAGACGAGGAAGCAATGATACGAAATGGGAGGGAAAGGGAACCGAGAAGAAGAAAAAGAAGAAGAGGAAGAAGAGGAGAAAGAAAGAAGAAGAAGAGGAGGAGGAGGAAGAAGAGGAATTATGAAGAAGGAGAAGACGAGGAAGCATTGATACGAAATGGGAGGGAAAGGGAACCGAGAAGAAGAAAAAGAAGAAGAGGAAGAAGAGGAGAAAGAAAGAAGAAGAAGAGGATGAGGAAGAAGAGGAATTATGAAGAAGGAGAAGACGAGGAAGCAATGATACGAAATGGGAGGGAAAGGGGAACCGAAAAGAAGAAGAAGAAGAGGAAGAAGAAAAAGAAAGAAGAAGAAAAGAGAAAGAAGAAGAAGAAGAGGAGGAGGAAGAAGAGGAATTATGAAGAAGGAGAAGACGAGGAAGCAATGATACGAAATGGGAGGGAAAGGGGAACCGAAAAGAAGAAGAAGAAGAGGAAGAAGAAAAAGAAAGAAGAAGAAAAGAGAAAGAAGAAGAAGAAGAGGAGGAGGAAGAAGAGGAATTATGAAGAAGGAGAAGACGAGGAAGCAATGATACGAAATGGGAGGGAAAGGGAACCGAGAAGAAGAAAAAGAAGAAGAGGAAGAAGAGGA
Source organism: Penaeus chinensis (assembly GCF_019202785.1). Classification (NCBI taxonomy): domain Eukaryota; kingdom Metazoa; phylum Arthropoda; class Malacostraca; order Decapoda; family Penaeidae; genus Penaeus; species Penaeus chinensis. The sequence goes on along the minus strand of NC_061846.1, from coordinate 16,411,457 downwards.
GAAAGAAAGAAGAAGAAGAGGAGGAGGAGGAAGAAGAGGAATTATGAAGAAGGAGAAGACGAGGGAGCAATGATACGAAATGGGAGGGAAAGGGAAACCGAGCCAGCAAAGGAGAAGAAGAAGAAGAGGAAGAAAAAGAAGAGGAAGAAGAAGAGGAGAAAGAAGAACAAGAAGAGGGAGAAGACGAGAGGAAAGAATAAAAAGAATATGATGAGGAAGAAGAGGAAAGAGAAGAATAAGAGGAAGAAGAAAACGGTACAACCACGGAGGGCAAGGGAAACCGAGATGGAATGATAATGATATGAAGAATAAGAATAAGAAGAAAGAAGAAGAAGAACAAGGAGAAAAAGAAGAAGAACAATAATAAGAATAAGAATAAGAAGAACAAGAACAAGAACAAGGAGAACAAAAATAAAAACAAGAAGAAGAAGAAAAAATGATAAAAACAAGAATAAGAGTAAGAGTAAGAATAAGAGTAAGAATAAGAATAGAATAAGAATAGATAGAAACGATAACTGAGGACAAGGGAAACCGAGCCAGTGACATCTAGCGACCGTTTCCTTCCCTCGGAAATCTGACTCTGAGACTTAAATTCCAACCCTTCATAGACATTCTATGCAATCTAACCCTATATATACAATCTAACCTTTATAGTCTAACCCCATATATATACACATCCTGACCCTTTATACACTTTCCAAACTTTTATAGACATGCCAACCCTTTGTAAACATTCCAATCCTGTGTAAAC
>NC_061846.1:16386068-16393568 GCF_019202785.1 Penaeus chinensis | reverse complement strand
ATTACCACCATTATGATTATCATTGTTATTATCACCATTATGATTATCATCATTATCAACAATTCTAACATCACCATCATCCTCAACAGCGGCAATAATAGTTATAGCATAAATAGTAACAGTAATGGTCGTATTAGTTATCGTATATTTACTAAGTTGACTATGATAGCAGTAGTAGTTATGTTAATAATATTACTATTAGCGTCATATCCATCATCATTATACCAACCACAATTTTATCCATAACTAAAACTACCAGATTTATAATGCCGGAAGACGACACCAGTTGTGAGTCATTGCAATGCAACTCGATGTCACGATGTCATTCCGGTGATGCAATCCATCTATGGCTTCATATTGCACGGCTTCTCGATTCTGGATAGTGTTAGTGTGACGTCAGAGCTTACAGTAGCACTAAGGCTCACTTGTTGGGGGGGGGGGGGGGCGAATGGAAGAAATAAAAGGGAAATGGTGATGATAGTGATAATGGTGATGGTGATGATAGTGATAATGGTGATGGTGATGATAGTGATAATGGGGATGATGATGATGGTGATGATGGAGATGGTGATGGTGATGACGATAATGATAATGATAATGATCACGAACATGATGTTGATAATATTGACAATGGTTACGATAATGATAATAATGATAATTATGTTAATATGTTAATAACAGGAATCAAAGAATAAAATCTCAAATCATACATATCGTAAAGATAATTCAAATCCTAATATACATACATATATATATAAATATAAATATATATGTATATATACACACATACATACATACATACATACATACACACATTCATACATACATACACACATACATACATACACACATTTATACATACATACACACATACATACATACACACATTCATACATACATACATACACACACACACACACATGCATACATACATACATACATAAGAATACCACAGCTCATAACTAACTGCATGACCTTCCCGCAGCGGACACCCTCATGCACCGGCGCTCCATGGCAGTCCCTGAAGACAGCAGCCGGCGGGCCATGGCGAGGGCGCTGTACCCTTACTCGCCCAGCGGAGACAACCAGCTGTCGTTCGTCGAAATGGACTTGATTGCCTTGATTGGTAAGTCCCGCTGTGGCGCTGGTTGTTTGGGGCTAGGGATAGGGGTGCTTGTTGTTATTATCTTTATTATTGTTTTTTTTTTGGGGGGGGAGGGGGTGAGGATGGGGGGTGTAAGATGGGGGGGGAGTAATGGTTGTTTACGATTTTTTTTTTTTTTTTTTTTTAGGGAGTGGGGGAGTTGGGGAGGAAGTGGGTGTATCAAAAACTATGTAATGGGGCGAGGAAATATGATCATGAAGTGATATATAAACATGTTTTAGAAGCTATTTCTATCTGGGATCATGATCAAAGCCAATGGTATTTGTTCCTGTGCCAAAATTAGATTACAGTAAAAACGATAACCTATTTCCTGTGAAAGAAATAACAAATAAAAGACTGTGATATTTTACCAAAAAAGTATCTTATCTGTATAAAAAAAAAAAAAAAAAATCACCATCAAACACAGTGATATCTTACAAAAAAAAAGTTCCTTTTTGTACCCCTTTTTGTACCCCTAACATCCCTGTGTCAAAAAAAATCTAAGTAAAGACCAAGATCGAGGAAGATTCACCCCCTTTTTCTTAACAGGAGAGAAGAACAAAGGCTGGCAGTACGGCGAGAACCTCCGCACGCAGCGCTGTGGATGGTTCCCCGTGGCCTACACCGAGCTCCTGCACGAGGAAGATGACTCAGCTCTCGGGTAAGCCCTCCATCAAGTGTCCTTCGTCAAATATCCTGCAATTGGTCCCTTGCCCTCTTCCGTTGGTCCTTATATGGCCGATGGAATCCTCATTTGGCTTTCCCTCTCTATTCTTTTCTTTGTCTTCTTTTTTTTTCAATTCTTGCGTAATTCTATTTTCTTCTTTGTGGCGTTGCTTCTCATTCCTAATTCTATATTTCTACTGTAACTCGATTTCCATCTGTCCTCCATCTTGACTTTAAACTGTTTTTTCCCCAATGCTTGAGTTGTATCATCATGTAGATTGTTCAGCGAAAAATATACTGCATTCGCTACATTTCACGTGGTTATTTATGATAATTGCCTTGTAACAAGCTAGTCTTTGTAAAAAAAAAAAAAAACTAGGCAGTAAGTCTAATGCCCTGAGATGCATAGTTATGAACTTCCCTCTGGTATTGTATAACTCTCAAGATACTTTAGTGTGCCTACGCGGCGTCTCTACCACAAGAACCACATCTCCTTGACGGGTGACTTGTGCCTAACCTCCCTCCCTCCTCCTCCCCATTCCCCATGGTTGTAGCAGCACCATGACGTCACAGCTCAACAGTAGAGGTAGTGTAGAGGACCCCCAGGCCACGCCCGCAGGTGCTGAGGAGCCGCCCACTGGCCCCGGGCTATCCCAGCACGCCCACGCTCAGCCCTACCACCGATTCCCTTCCAAACACAGACCCTCGATCGCTTCCATGACTCAGGTGAGTTGGCTGGACGAGTCTCTCCCTCAGGTAAGTCGTTCTCCTTTGGGATTACAGTATGGCTCAGGTTTTGTAAATCAGGTCGCGATGGGAAACTGATTTTTCAGATTTCTTTATCGTAGATCTGAGGTACGCTTTTAGATCCGCTCTTTAATGTTTTGTTTTGCGAATTTATGAATTGGATGATGTGGCACAAATACAAGAGTATTGGCGTACTTTCACTATCATATACAGATAAACACAAAGCAGCTCTGTGCATTAGTGATCGCCAATTGTGACTGGTTCCATCTTTACCCGTTATAGAAATATAACGATGGCCAAAAAAACTTTTGCGCTCAAGGCTTCATTCTCGCGACTTCCTACAGGTCCGAGCCGCTAGTCCCGCCGCCGCCTCCCATGCCAGTGCCTCCACTTCTGCCTCGAGCGTTCCAGTGCCACAGTCCTCCTCCTCTGCCAAATCATCACATGTAGCCTCCTCTCAGGAAACTCTGAGAACCTGCACCAGCATGTCCTCCAGCGTGAACACGGTCCTCTTCAACCACGCCATTCTGGACCCCCCCTCCGCCCGAGTCTCAGCCCCCACCATTAAGAAATCGACGAGCCAGCCGCAGCCGCACGCCAAGTCCGGCTCCAACCCCTTCACCTCCAGCGGCTCGCTCACCACCGGCTCCTCCATGACCCTGAGCCGCTCCTTCACGACCGGTGCCGGCTCCTCCCACCTCTCCACTCGCTTCCAGAAGAGAGGCAGCGGGAACGCGTCCTTCCACTCCAGCGACGACAGCGGCTTCAGCAACGAGAGCGGCAGCATCAGGCCTCCCATGAACCCCGAGGCTGATTACTCCGACGATGATCTCAACGGGTGAGTTGCGGTTCGCTTCCCCGTGCTTGTTCCCCTCTTGCATCATGTGTCTCATTTCCCCCTAGAGATAGTGTCATGTTTGTGATGTCGTCTTTTGCTTTTCATGTGTTTTGTCCCTTCTGTGTTTTCTTTTGTTTTACCTTCGCCTTCCTTTGCTTTGCCAGACTTGCCCCACATTCCATGAACAGCCTCAGCTCCCGCTGGCTGAGGTCCTCCACAACCCCGCCGTTTAACACGGAGCCGGTCTCTCTCCCTTGCCTCCTCAGCCCCGAGTCCTGCCATTCCAGCGACCAACAGTCCTTCCAGTACATAGCAGGGGACCAGGACGCCACCATGACCCTTCCGACGCCTGGTCGTAAACACAAGAGCGACAGCGTCAAGCACAGGGATCTCTCCCTTCCCTCTCTCTCCATTGATCACTTTGTGACACTGGCAAGGAGGAAGACCAACCGGTCCTCGCCCTGTGCCCAGAAGATAGCCGCCCAGAGGGAGCGCGGCCGAAGTCATGAGCGAGGCCGACGGACCGTGCGGAGGAGTTCTTCTCTCCTCTGCCTGGGCATGGACTCCTGCCGCGGGATTCCTGACGATCTGCAGAGTGCTGACTATGAGGACGTCTGGTCTGAGGACTGGAGACATTCCTCACTCGTTGATGTAAGCATGGACATCCCGGACCCGCCGTCCTTCCAGCCTCCGGCGCCGCCCACGCCCGCCAGCACCAGGCCCACTGTGGATTACTCGATCCGCCCGCCGATGCCCCTGCCTCACGACGACCCCAACCCGTCGCCGAGGTCGTGCTCGAACACCAGGCAGAGCGAGTCATCTCAGCAGAACTCGAACTCATCCTCTGGCAACAGCACTCTGACGGGGAGCGACGAGGAGGACAACGAGGAGGAAATCTACATGGTCGTCAGCGACCACAGGTGCGAAATGAGAAAGACGCAGATGAGGAAACAGGTGTCACGTTCCCTCACGTGGGCGTCTCCCGCCCATCGGAGGTCTCCCCCGCCGCCACCGCTGCCCATGTCCAACCCCCCGTCTTCCGCCGCCTCTTCCACCTCAACAAGAATTACACAGATCAGAAGAAGCCATGCCTCTCCGCGACGGCCCGATGAGAGTCAACAGCCAAGCAGCTTACCCCACTCGACGCCGCCGTCCCAGGCCACGGAGACGCCGCCGCTCCCCCCGAGGAGGACGCAGCGCCCTCCCTGCCCTCTCCCGAAGGAAAGCCGGAGGCAGCCTGTAGACAGGCTGCTCCTGCCATGGCAATACGGCAACGAGGTCAACATCCTCAACTACAGCGATTACATGAACCGCCGCCTGAAGTATCCAGAGGGAGTGTCTCGTATTGACCAGCAGTCGTACACAACTGGGAACTTATGCGGTCCGTGGTACGACCTCTGGGCGGACGATCCCTCAGTGGCAGACGTATGATCCTCGTGCTTTTAGGTCGCGGGAAAGACCCATTTTGTATATATGACAAAACTGCTCACAGAAGGCCAAAAAAACTAAGACTTAAAGTGTTCTTGCTGTGCATGAATACAGCTCTTTCTATTTTCCAGAAAGTTTTTGTGCTATATTCTTGTATAGAAGAAGTAGAATCTCTTCTCATTTGCAAGTTCAAAAGATTTTGTATATAGAATATATATAGAATTTATTGTGAATGTAGCCTTGTAGGAACTGTCCTTATTATTTTACCAATATTTTTGTGTATATTTCATGCATAATATCTGTTTAAGTTCTGTTTAGTTAAGGATATTATTTTTTTTTTCGATGTATATAGCACGTATGACGCCAAGAGTAAATTTCCCTTAGTTACCCCTTCATATCACAATTTTCTTTGATGTTCTATGTTTGAGAATGTGCATGGGTAACTTTTATATTACTTTCAAATTTACTTTTCTTGGATTGCGTCCCTATTTCCTTCTTAATATAGACATTACCAATTGTTTCTTGATAACTCAGTATCACAAAAAATACAATTTATTAAATCAACTAACAAAATTGTCTGAATTCTATTTTGTAAAAAATAAGAAAGAAAAAAAAAAAAACATATATTACCAGAAAATAACTAGCAATAATGTAACGTCTCAGGCATGTTGTAAGATGTCAATAATTCTTGTATTTTATACACTTTTTTCCCAATTTTTGTAGAACGCCATTGTGTCACGACGACATCAAATTCTTATTTCAGGGTTTCAGTGGAGATCCAGCAAGAGCAGGCTCGCAAAACCTTAAATGCACATAAAAAGAGAGAGAAGAAAACGCATAGATAGTGCAGTGTTCATGGATTTTATGATTAAATAATATCATGTTGTACAATGTCGATGTATTGTTCGCTTTTATAGTGTCAGAAAACAAACAATTGTATCACATATGTACGTTTAAAAAAAAAAAATACTTATTCCATTATCATATAATGTCTAACTTTGGAATTATAGAAAAGTTAGAACATTATAAATTTTATTCTCATTCGCTGTACATATCATTGCTATGAATGTTGCTTCGGCACTAGAAATAATAATCAAGATCCGAAATATACATGTTTGTGGAATGATACAAATGAATCGCATAATATCTGTGACAAAATAAGTTAATGGAAGTTTCTGGATCGTACCAAGTTTGTGAATCAACAGAGGTCGTGTTCAGTACGGTACAGTTACTATGGATTGTGTGGTTTATCCTACAATCAACACATTTCCGACAAAAAAGTACCTCAGTTGTGAGCCAGGCAAGGATACTGCAAATGCTCTAACATTTACAAAAAGAAAAGAAAAGAAAAGAAGAATAGAACAAAACAAAACATAACAGTCACGAGATTTCATTCAGAGGAATTCATGAGCGAGGACGTCCAAAGGAAAGTCTGTGGAGAGTTTGTGTTGTTTTATCCTGGTGCTCTACAAACCACGAGTTCTGTCTTCCATCAGGGGCTGTGTGACGTCATCGGGGTTTATGTAGCGTCATCAGGGATCATGTGACGTCATAAGTAAGCACAGCGAAAGACTGGCGTTTGATTTGGTGTTTTGCAAATATAGCAGAAAACTGCTACGTTCACCGCTTCTTTGTGTCGCTTTCCTACTTCTTTTCCACTTCATTTGTCCATTTCTTTCTATAGCTTTTTATCCTCGTGTTAATTGTTCTCGTTCTGATATATACTTTGAGGGATATTAATAGGTCTATGATAAGAAAAATAAATACTGAATATACATTAATATTACTGATCAAACCTCAGATATTTCAACATTATTACTGAAATGTAAATTCCAGAAACTCAGTTGATTAAGGGTTTTGTGTCTAAAATAGATACAAGAATATGCCTGTGATCAGAGTACGCTAAAAGATACTGCACCTAAAGTGTACTTACATATTTTATCACTTAAACCCAGACCACTTTAAATTCTGTCATGAATGTATTAGTCTCACCTTAAAACATTACTTCCCACAGCACTTCAGGTTCCGTTTTCTACCAGTGCAACTCTCACGCGGAGACTTTCACATCTTGTTGAATAATCAGCTGATCGTCTCATAATTGTACAGTTTTATGTATAGATTAACAAAGCTATGGGAAATCATATGTTATAGGTTTCCCAGTCTGTAGAATTTAGATATAAAGGAAATAAATATACCCCAAAAGCTCTCTTGTTTTATTTGTATAAAATTAGCAAATACAAATCTGTACATTTTAATTGGTTATAAATTCTCTGTAATTTTTTTTTACAACGTAACGGATTTTCAACATATGATATTGCCTCTTTAGTCCTTAAAATAAAACAGGCCAGGTTATAACATTTTCTAATTTCATATCTACAAACAGGCAAAACCGAGTTAACATTAACACAACACATAAGATAAACATTGTATGTTGTGATTATTAAAACCCGTTCCACTTTTATATATATTTTTTTCTATTTATCAACTTACGTGTATCAACCATATATAGCACTTCAAAGTTTGTACAAAATACGATTATAGATTGTGGTTGTTGGTGAAGTCAGTAAAAGGTCCCCTGCCTTTTATACGTAGAAAAATATATGCTGTGTGCTACAAAGCCCAAGTCCACTATGATAACTTTTGTATGGTAAGTTCAGTGTGTAGAAAATGGAAATAC
>NC_061846.1:16372379-16380968 GCF_019202785.1 Penaeus chinensis | reverse complement strand
TTTCTCCGCGATCGAGGGGCATATGATATGCACATTTACGTCCATCGCCCAAAGAGTCAAATTTCCTTGTCCGAGGACAAAGACGAACCGCGGAGAATTCAAATTGCATAAACAATATCGAATCGACACTACAGCGTTATTACCGAATGGAAAAGGACTTGATATCACAATTTTTTTTTTTTTTTTTTTTTTGCCTGAGATGAAAACATGTGGAGCAAGTAACAACAACAACAAGTAAGTGAACCTCTCATAACAAACACACTGAGAGGCGGTGCAGCTGTTCGGTGACACTTACTCTCACAACATCTGAATCTCGAGACACGGTACGTCGAATTACAAAGGAATGTTTCGTGTGTCTGAGTGTGAATCAGCCTCTTCCTTTAAGTTCCCTCAGAGAGAATTGCATGGAGAGTCTTCAATGCAAGTTCAATCGTTGATATCCAATCTTTATAAATCATCTTTCTGATTTTTTTTTTTTCTTCCCGCGGGGGATTTTTTTTGGGAGGTTAACTACGTAAGATGATAATGCACTTTTGAAGGATTGCACGGAAGACTCGAAACGTGCTTGCAACGCTGGGAATCAACATTGCAATCTATAATGACACCAGAAGCAGATGTTCAATCACAATGCCGTGTGAATCATGACTCATGGCGTGGGAGGTGGAGGTGGGGGGGGGGGCAAGGAGGGAGGGGAGAGGAAGGAATGGAGGGAAGAAGGGGAGAGGGACGGGGAGGGAGGAGGGGAAGAGGGGAAGGGGGGAGAGGGGATGGGGGGAAGGAAAAGGAAGGGCAGGGGTGGGAAAGGAAAGGAAAGGAAGAGAAGGAAAGGAAAAGAAAGAGAAGGGAAGGGAAGGGAGAGGAAGAGAAGAGAAGGAGAAGGAAAGGAAAAGGAAGAGAGGGGAAGGGAAAGGAAGAGAGGAGGAGGAGAAGGAAGAGAGGGGAATTAAAAGAAAGAAAAGGGAAGGCAAAGGAAGAGAAGGGGAGGAAAATAAATGTGAAAATAAAGAAAAGAGGGGAAAAAATAACTTCGGTCCTCGGTACCTCTCCCTTCCCCAACAGTATACGATTCTTTAGTAACCGGCTTTCGTATCCGGCTTTTGGTAACGCAAGACGCTGTACTACAGACAGTCTACACACAACACACACACACACACACACACACACACACACACACACACACACACACACACACACACACACACACACACACACACACACAATACAAACGAATAAATATATAAACAAATAAAAATAAAGAAAATTCAAATCCAGTCTTTATAAATCACGATGTGTCGCGTTCGTGTACATACAACATACGAATATGTAGTGTATACTTATAATAAATAAAGCGGTCTCTAGCCACTATATATACTCCTATGTTTCCAACCTATCCACATACAAGGCTAAATAATGTGTTGTTTAGTTTAGATTTGATTCAGACTTCCTTACTTTCTCACACTTGAATAAATTTTCCCTGTCCTTATATCTATCATGACAGAGAAACTTGACAGAAAATGAAGTCAAACGGAAGTCATTTGCGGCTACAGTGGATACCGTTAGCCCCCTCAGGCAAGGGAGGAAGAACGCTGGGGGGGGGGGGGGGTTAATAAAGATGGTGGGGGGTAATGAAGCTGGTGGGGTGTGGGGTTTAAATGAAGCTGTTTGGGGGGGGATAGAATGAAGCTGGTGGGAGGGAGGGGGGTGAAGCTGGTGGGGGGCGGTAGAATGAAACTGGTGGGGGAGGGGGGGTTAGAATGAAGCTGGCGGGGGTTAAGGGTTGGTGGTGGGAGGTGATCGAGGAAGTTTATTGAAGCTAAGTCAACGGCATGCTATGGATTTTTTTTGGTTGCATCTATAAAAAACAAGTTACATTAGTTACATACTGCAGGGAACAGTTTTGAAGTAGAAAAGATGGAGGAGGAGAAGAGGAAGAAGAAGAAAGAGAGGAATGGGAATGGGAATAGGAAGAGAACGAGAAAGAAAATGAAAGAGCAAGAGAAGGAGAAAGAGGAAGAAGAAGAGAAAGAGGAAGAGGAAGAAAAAGAAGACTAAAAACAAGAAAGATAAAATAAAAGGTGGTGAAGTATATAGATCACAAAATCTAGACCTCGGTGAGAGGGCTTGAAAAATACCCTGTGATACCCACGTGTAGAAACACCTGCAGTGACACTAGCAGTAACACCGCCACCAGGAAGATGGCATTCAGCTCCAGAGCACGTCCGGACACCTTCATGATGGCACTCTGGCACTGTCCTCTTCCTCTAAGCCCTTCGGAGTTTGTGTGTCATGTTCTCGTGTCACCACAGCTCGACTCTTGTGCTCTGTTTGTGTTTAGAATGCTCAACAACTTTCATCTTTCTACCATTATGCATTCGAGGAGAGTTCATCACAAGGTCCTCAGTCTATCTGTATAAGGTCATGCTTCAGGGAGCAGTATTGTGTCCACTATCTGAAAAGGAACGGGTGTGTTGAGATACGCAATTGTATACGGAGATAACACAACACAAGCAACAGTAAGTTTAGTTTATTCCTTTCTGCTTAGAAGTCTGTTTATCTCCGTCGATGTAACAGCGCGACGCGACGATACGAACACACAATCAACACTAATTGGCGCACAATGATTAGATCGTCATGCGAACCGGAGTAGCAGCGAGAGCGACGTCGTTCACCCCGCGACGCTCACCACCCGCCCTAGAGCCTGGCAGGCGAGGGAACTACACGACCGGGTTCTCTGACACGGTGATCTGTGGGGTGACGGCAAGCTCACGTCCCCACACGCCCTCCCCCACCCCCACAGCTGCCCACAATCGTCACATCCTCGGTCTAATCCCTTCTCAGTGTCACGTCCCTTCATTGCCTTTGTTCGCTTAGGTCTCAGGCTCTTGTTTCTCGCCTCGTGTCCTGTCTCCGCGCTTCTCTTCCCCCCTTTCTGCGTTGCTGCGTTCGTCGAAGGCTTTCCCTTCTTTCTTTTCCTTCACATCAATTTCACAATACAATCTGCTCTCGCTTTTCAACCTCTTGACATTTGACACTAGCGTTCGTTTACATTTTGCGAAGAAAAAGATTTGACATAACTTCAAAACCGTGACATGCTTCTAAACGACTGAACTGACAATGAGTGGCACTGCATGCAAAGTAGTAATATGCGCTTCGCTCGGCTATTTATTGATTTTCTTTACTTGCAGTCTGCACACTCCGCCTTAACACACAACAGGTAAGCTGCCAACCCGACCCTAGCCATACCCCGGTCGAACTGGAATAACGAGGGAATATTACCTTACGATGTGTAAACTATCCATACCCAACTTTCCAGTCCAATCACACCAGGGGTAACACTCGCACAAAAAGGGCATTACACTTTTGCTAAGACTCAGGTCAATGTTCAGCCGGCGTCTTGAACGTTGGGATTTTGTTCGCAATACACGCAAATTCTCAATCTGCACACTCGCTTCTCTTCTTCCACTGATAGAGTAGCTCGCGTGTTCCAGCACTTGAATACTTGATGGCCTCGCGCTATCAAAATTTCCCGAGGCACCCGAGGCAAAAATTCCTCCACATGCTCACTTTCGGAATTCCGCCACAGCCTGACTCTACACCTCCTGGATTTACTTCCGAAGGAGAGAGAGGAACTCGGCGATTTCCGTTCCCTTCCCCTACGTGTGTTTGGGAGGTTGTTATATCCCTTTGCTTCAGCGTCGCTTCGCCAAGGCCAACGTCCGCAGGTGAACTATAACTTTCGGCAAACACTGTGGGATACCTGGAGGATGTGTTGCCAGTTCATTATTTGTTCTCCGTGCATCACCTGCTTAGAGGAGGTGCGTTTGGTGGTTTGGATTGTTACTTGTAATGTCGGGGATTGTTTGTAATGATATAGATTTTGAAGGAAAGATTGTAACGATGTTGAGAATACCATGGATTAAAATAAACAATGAATTAAACATTTTACGGCAACTGCATCCAAGAATTGTTGCCATACGCATTCTCGTTTCCCTCGAACGCCCTACTAAATGCACAAATTATTTATTAAAATATCCTTATATCGTACACATATTGGTAATAGAATCGTCCTCTCTATATAATAAATATTACTATAAATAATTTGCGTTTAATTTGCCTGGAGCTTATAGGCAATACTAGCAGTGAGTATCCCGTGACGTCACAGTGAGGAGGAGGGTGCCAGTTACGTTTATTTATTCAGCACACGTGGTCAGTTAAGCTAAGAAGCTCTGAAGAAATCTCTCAGTTCCCTGTACCTCGTAACCTCAATGATAACAAAATAAAACCGAGAGCGGCCGCGGTGGCAGTTTGGTTAATACACACACGCACTTGAGAGAACTCTGTAGGTTTCTTGTGCTTTCTCTCTCTCCCTCTCTCTCTCTCTCTCTCTCTCTCTCTCTCTCTCTCTCTCTCTCTCTCTCTCTCTCTCTCTCTCTCTCTCTCTCTCTCTCTCTTTCTCTCTCTCTCTCTCTCTCTTTAACACTCCCTTTTCCTCTCGTTCGCATTCTCTCCCTCTCCCTCTCTTCCCCTCCCACCCTCTCTATCTTTATCTGTCTGTCTCTCTCGCATTCTCCCTCTTTCTTTCACACTCTCTTTTCCTCTCTTTGGCATTCTCTCTCTCTCTCTCTCTCTCTCTCTCTCTCTCTCTCTCTCTCTCTCTCTCTCTCTCTCTCTCTCTCTCTCTCTCTCTCTCTCTCTCCCTCTCTCTCTCTCTCTCTCTTTCTCTCTCTCTGTCCTTGGATTGCCGTTAGTTTTAAGTTTCGGGTAAAATAATTGTTTTATTGCAAAGTGTTTCCTCATTACTCTTGGTTTACATATTAGCTGATCATGTCACCTACATTTTGACAACGATCTTCTTATTTTTTGTTACTGAGATTTACAAATCACATAGTTCCACATGGGTTTTATAGTGAGTATTTCACGTTGGTTTCATAGTGAGTAGTTCATATGGATTTTATAGTGAATAGTTCGCATTAGTTTTATAGTGAGTTCCCCGCAGTTTCTCCCGCACTGACCTAGGTACGCGAACCCACTCGATGCCTGTGATGTAACACCTCCGATATAAACTTAATAGTCACAAGTCAGCGTTAGGAAGTGCACAGTAAGGAAAATAGGGAATATAATTAGAATTCCTTATCATTGCGTACGTACAGATAAGAGATCAAAGTACACAAACATCCTGAGAACAGTGCTGGGAGCTGTATGATTTTATCGAAGAATTGTCGATGTTGTTGGATACAGGTAGCGTCTTCTTTCTTAGTTTATTGGTAAAGTTGGACCAGGAATAAAACGTGTTGCGAGAACTTTAAGTAGAAATGTAGCTTGGATTATTGTTCGTGGTCATATCGTATAGGAATTACATAATTCTTAGACTTTAATCGAAATGACATTTTACACACATAGGTTGTTTGACATATTCATTCTAATTTTCGAGAGGTAGGAGACATGCATCTGTAGCTCTAGTATCGAAATTTTGATTATGTCACTTCCTCTTTTCATAGCTGTGTGTAGAATATCCCCAAGCATTGAGACACCTGCCTTCGTCTCCTTGAATTTGGTTTCTTGTGTATTTGTGTTGCCATATGACGTAATATTCTGTTTACGTCTCGCTTCCTTCCTCGGTTTCGTTGCCGTCGCGAATTTTTCTCCCACATTTCTTTCATGTCGTTTCTTCAAGGGGGTAGAGTTTCTCGTATTAAAGGGTATGCAGTATTAGCTAGGGTGTTTGGAAATAGATATGATAAACAACCGAAACCGTTGTTCTTAGCTGGATTGCCGAGATATGCATGGATACACTTTGATGTTGGTAACAACACAAGCGCTGTGCCGGATACTGTAGTCAGTGAATAATGGATTGTGGATTTTAACTATTTTCAACAGGAAAGGGAAGTTATATGGTGTTTAGAAAATACTTTTTTTCAAATGCATTTTCGAGTTATCCAATTTAATCTAGAGAAAAGAGGGAAAAGGAACAATAATAAATAAAGCTTATCAACGCACATGTTTCTTGCACCGTCTTGTAACACTCACTCTCTGCAATCTCCTTTAACAATCTTCCCTCCCACACTACATTCCTTTAAATTCCTTGCACACATCTGTATCTCCACACTGTGCACGAAATTACCATATTCAAACATACATTATACACGAAGTCACCCTCTGTATTCATACGATTTTCCCAACTCTTACATACGCTCTCGGGGACCATAAGGGATTTTTAATATTTTCTTTAACGTCTCTATTGTCCCGAACGATCCTAGGCAAATTTGCAGTGCTCTCACGTACGTCTCAGGGTCAGATAGCAAGAGCCGCGGTGAACGGAACAGCCAGGTAGGAGAGCGGAAGGGTGAGGCCGGATTTTGTGTTCCTTGAAGCGAAGACTTTTATATATTTTGTATCGAATGTTGTGTAATGGTGGGTATTGGGGTAAAGGAAAGGGATGTAGTTATAGGCCCCTTAGAGAAGATGACTGCTGATATACCATAGTTTTGAGAGGGTCGAAACATGTATCAGTCAACAGTGCGAGTTACTCAGTTCTTACATGGTGCCCAACGTTACAAATTGCCTTGATCATACTTGTTTAGATAAAAATGCCTATTATATGACTGTAGTATATATACATTAGATCTGTGTATAATGACCTCAGCATCAGTCAAGAGTCATAAAAATGTACTTTCAGCATTAGACATCATTATTGTCTAGATTTCCTTCCCTTTGGTAAACGTCACACATCAGGAAATGACGTCCAGTTCCCCAAATGGGTAAGTAGACATGCAGTTATGTTTTGCGAGATGTAAATGAAGCAGCTTCGCAATATATTAATTCAGGGTCTATGTTTCAGATTTCTCTGTGTAAGATAAACTATTACTTAGCGAGGTAATGAAATCTGAATTACATGTTCTGAATTTGTTTTAATGTATATGATGCAAAGTCCGCGTAGAAAAATGGCATAGAGACGAAACCCGGTGTCCGTGGCACATCAAAGCCGAGTTCGACACCGTTCCATTACCCAGAATTAGGGGTTTTGTCTGGGAGGTTTCAAACACGGAAGTGTCGTGTGTACTGTGGAAATGAATATGGCTAAATCATATAGTATCAAAACATCCATGCTGAATATAGCATACAGTCCTTTATTATTAAGGGAATTCCGATACGCTTTAAAACTTTTTTTGTCATGACATTTTTTTCAGCGTGAGGATTATTCACCCCTTCATGATAAACACTGAACTCAAATGTAGTGTACTATATTGTTACATTTACTGTCCGGATAATGTGAACTACAATAATCTATAAGGAAAATACAAATCACATTTACCTTGATGTTATGAGCAGTGGTTGCCAAGGTATGAAAAATAGGATGCATTTTTAGTTCTCAAAGTGCATGCTTTATATCTTTATTGATCACACACACACGCGTCTCTCGGATAACAAGGTACAGCTATTCTCAATATAAATCTAATTCTAGTATCTTTATGTCTTTTCAGATATCTACTTTACTGTGATATAAAGAAGTAACATTTTTCTCTGAATCCCACGCAATATGCCACACAGGTTATACAGGTCTGCGTCAGGTGTTGGGTTTCTATAGACACAAGGAGAGAGGAGAGAGTGGGAGGGGTTGTCTTGAACATCTATGTTCGGGATCCGTTTTCGACCATATGAACTGTCACACATCTGTATATACTATATATTTATACATATGACTATAGATATATACTGTTATATACATATGACTATAGATATATACTGTTATATACATATGACTATAGATATATACTGTTATATACATATGTATATATATATATATATTTATTTATTTATCCATCTATACATGTATATATATATATATATATATATATTTATTTATATATGTATATATTTGCATGTGATATATATATATATATATATATATATATATATATATATATATATTTATATATGTATACATTTGCATGTGATATATATATATATATATATATTTATATATGTATACATTTGCATGTGATATATATATATATATATATATATATATATATACACACACACACACACGTATATATATATTCAGCGATGATAGTTTCGTGTTCGTTTGTGTCTATCATCTGAACTAGACATGGAAAATAATGATCCAAGTCTTTACCCGCGTTCATTGAAAGCAACAACAACATTGAATCTATCCTTTAGCAACTGAGATGTTTAAAAATATTTCCTAGGCACACAAACGTGGCAATCAAATAGCAAGGTCCAACAGCAACTCTCAAAATAAGCATACGATGCTTGTAACAAAATAACACACTAAAAAAGCAGCTTGCTAAAGAGCGCAGTGCTTGGGGTGGAGAAATGAAGCAGTGAAATGAGAGTGGAATTGGAACTGCTCCATAAATACTCGATTCTTTTGAAGCTTCGAATATCCTGCAGACTGAAATTCGAAGAATATCAAGCGTGTAACGTATTGCTCATATCACAAACACACATGTATATGTATCTGTGCGTGCAATCAAACACTGAACAATATCATGGCTGAATTCTGACATAGTTTGTTGAATAGAGTATTTTTTTTTTTCATAACGTTTTTGTCTAGCAAAGTATCGG
>NC_061846.1:16357379-16364879 GCF_019202785.1 Penaeus chinensis | reverse complement strand
TGTACTATCATTGGCAATGGTTCAGTACGCATTTTCATTACGAGCTGCTTATCTGATAAAATGCTGATGCTTTCTACGGACAAATACATAAACATAGGATACAGGCATAGACATAGCCAGGATACAGACACAGACACAGACACATACAGTCACAGACATAGTCACAGGCAAATTCATAGTTACAGACAAAGTCACTGTTACAGTCACAGACACAGAAATAAAGAAACACACACACACACACACACACACACACACACACACACACACACACACACACACACACACACACACACACACACACACACACATGCATATACAAAGTCTCACAGACAGACACAAAACACGCAATGTAAATAACAATTCCCTTTTCACGGCAGTCCCTTAACAAATACTTATACCACGCAGAAGTAAACTATTCCAGCAGCACTAATTTAATTTCGAGTTGTATTAGAGTCCATCACAAATACGGTGTGCACTTTCCAAAATACGCACACGCCATGTACACCGTTTCATTGCAGCAAAAGTGGTCGGGGAATGGAACAGGAAATACACGTTTTTCTCGTCTGCACTTTTCCTCAGCTTCGAAAACTTTTACAGATACTTGTCCTTTTTAAAATTAGATTTTGCTTTCATTGTTTTAATGTTTTTTTTTTTTTTTTTTTTTTTTTTTTTTATTGTCTCGGTTGGTACTTTCAGAAAGAGGATTTAGTTCGATGATTTTTTTTTTTTTTCGTTCATAAGTTTTTTATATGATTAGTATTTGCCTATTTATTTATGTATCGCTACTGTTGCTTTGCATTTTCCTTCCACTCCGTACTCACACAAACAAACAAACAAACAACACACACACACACACACACACACACAAAACCAAAGACTCTACCTTGCATATACCCTTATAAATCCCAAAGTCCATATCAACATAAACGAATACCTTTTACAGTCCAATCAAGGTACCCATTTTAAACAGTGCGTGCTCCCCTCTCCTTTCTTCAAGCGGTGTCCCATCATGTACATAAATGATGCCCCTTTTACCCTTCCAGATTATACCTTCTCTGCCCTCCCAGTGGTATCTCTTCTGCCTTTTCTGTCGTGTTCTTTTAGCTTATCTTGAGTATGAGGTGTTGTCGCGAGGAATGTGTAACGCATAGCTGGTTGACTGGATGTAGCAATATCATGATTTGGTGCCCAGTGATATCATTGATATCATTATCTTTTTTTATAATAAGGATGATATTAATAATGGTAATAATAACAACAATTATTAATTTTATCATTTTTGTCATTATCATCAAAATAATGATAATAATAATGATGATAATGATGATAATAATGATAATAACAATGATGATAATGATAATAATAATGATAATAACAATAAAAAAATTAGTAATAATTATTACTATCTTCATCATTATCATTATCTTTACCATCTAATAGTATTATTATCATTGTCATGGTTATTCTTATTATCATTAATAGCATCATCATTATTATTGTTATTACTCTTATTATCAGGATTATTAATGTTATTGTTATTCTTATTATTAGTATCATCACTATCATTATTGATAATACTATTATTATTGTAATTATAATTATCATTATCATTATCATTATTATTATCATTATCATTATTACCATCATCATCATCATTATTATTTCTATCAATAATGTTTTTGACGGTTCCTGCTCTGACCACTCCGCCATCCAGCGCACCCTCGACATCCTCCTCGCCTGGATCACCGTAACCCACGTTACTGTCAACCGCCTGAAGTCGGTCGTGATGCAGTTCGACTTCTCCACCAACCCCGCCCCGAGCCCATCCTTACACTGGACAGCCACCCGCTCGACGAAGTCTCAGAGCTAAGGCTTTTTGATTTAGCTGCAGAGACCTTTAGTCCTGTCCTACAACACTCCTCAGACACAAGGTCCAGATAGCGCTGGGCACTTCTTAGGCAGTGTGGTCCTGTGTAGATGATTGTAAGATCGTCTGCATAGATGATCTTGCAACCCACTGGGTGGTGTATGTTTTGGATACAGGGCATTAGGGTGTTGAAAAGGGCTGGACTGAGCACTTGCTAATTCAAAAGCCTTCTCCAGGTCTAGGAATACTCCCACAGATGTTACAAGCTATGCTTGAGAACTCGTGTTTCATGTTCATGCCGGTTTAATACCATCCTCTCAGCCGTCTTGCCCAGACAGCTAAGGAGAGAGATGGGCGATGCCTCCCTGGCTCCTTTGGTTTTGGGATGGAAACCATGTCAGTCATCTTCCAGCTCTGGGGTAAAGTGGAGGTTTCCCAGGACTTATTGATGAGCTGCAGGAATGTAAACTTACCTGGTAGTCCTGAGTGGAAGATGATGGGATACGAGATCCCATCAGAGCCTGGGACTGACTGAGAACTGTTTTTATATCTTTTTCTTAGTTCCCTCTGAGAAAAGATAACATCTGAGTTATCGGGTCTCTGGTAAGAACAAGTCTGCCTGGTTGTAGGCGTTCTTGGTTTGTACTCAATTCAGCTGGCAGACTGTTGCTGCTTGTTCTTGCAGAGAACTCATGAACCAGCCTATTTGCCTCTGATTATGGGTTGTGATGTGTGCACCTGGGAGCTGGGTGGCTGGTAGCTCAACTGACCCGTTGCCAAAGCTCTGTAAGGGTGGCCTGGTGGCTAGAGGACTCGCACCATTCCAGTCACTTTTTCTGCCTGACTCTCTAGGCAGTTTCCTTGGCATCCCTGACAACTTTCCTTAGGAGGGTAGATTGTCATCTATTATTTCTTTCGGCACTGTTTTTAACATTACTTTGTAGTTAACCTCCTTTATCTCATCATTTAAGTGTCAGGCATCTTTATAACTCCTGGACCAAGGCCAAGTTTTAGGAATGGTCTGTCAGGCTGCTTGATTTATGGCACTGATAAGTTTGGCTTCAAGCACATCCACATTTTCGCTCTGTGGGGGTTCATTGGATCTGAGACAGTGGGCCAAGGCATTCTGAAAAGCTTGCCAGTTGGCCTTGTCTGTTTTCCATCTAGGACTGTGCTGTGGTATTGGGGCTGGGCCAGCATGCAATAGGGTGGTAACAGTGACATAATGATCACTTGTAACATTCTCTTCACCAAGGCCGCAGTGGCCAAGGTGAAGTCCAAGACCCCTCCCTTGATATACATTGGCTCTTGGGTCCTGAGAAAGGCGATCTCGGGGAATGTCTGATCCCCTGCAGGCAGCCAGGATAGGGTGGTGTGCATTGAAGTCTCCCCCTATGATTGTGGGTTGTGTAATGAATTGAGTTATGACAATGATGTGAGTTGTAAGTGTCATGTTGTGATGCCAGTGCATACAGATTGTGATGCCAGGATCATCGTATGTAGTTAATGATAATTATGTGATTATATATTATACACTTCCTTTTGTGTGATATGTTAAACCATGTTAAATATAGAACATTATGTTTAGTTTATATTATGTGTAGCATATCACCTATATGAAAGAGTGAGATTCTCTGTACGATTTATAGAGTACAACATTTTAGTTTGTCTCTGTAGTCACACGTCTGGCAGTAAACACTCGCAGACGGAGCCTGGCGTGTGGGGCAGAGGAACATGAAGAGTTCCGTATTTATTTTGTCAGAGCTGATCTCCAATGAACCTACTTTAGTTTTCATCTGTGTTTTCTTCACCCTCAAGCATCATAGTGAAACACCAAGCAAATGTAGAAGACGAACAATGATCACTCTGTTTTGTGCTGCAGTAGCACAGACCTAGCTGATGTCTAAGCTCCTACAGCCTGGCCTGCTGTACACATTGTACAGGTGAATCTCAACAGCAGGACAATCAACATCGTCTCCATAGTGCGGTGCACCGGTATTGAGGAGCAGGGGATTGTTTCTCTGACCAAGATGATCAAGCCTTTGGTGCCAGCTGTGCTTGGCAGCATGAAGACATGATATCATGAGAAGCAAAGTCCCCTCTGTTAATGTCTCCTGGAGCATGACAATGTTCCTTGATTGCACTATTGCGAAGGGAATGGGATTTCTTGTTTCGAAGCCATAGATGTTCCGCTGTAGTAGGCTTAGATTGTGTCCCA
This sequence comes from Penaeus chinensis, assembly GCF_019202785.1. Classification (NCBI taxonomy): domain Eukaryota; kingdom Metazoa; phylum Arthropoda; class Malacostraca; order Decapoda; family Penaeidae; genus Penaeus; species Penaeus chinensis. The sequence goes on along the minus strand of NC_061846.1, from coordinate 16,360,794 downwards.
TGATGTTACTTGATGTTAGTTACATCTGAGATGTCTTTGTATTTGGATCTAGAGACAGTTTCCTCACCAAAGGCGGTAACTGACATGTCAGAGTCGGATAACTCCATTGTGAAGTCCTTGCTGATTGAGGCTATTTGCCAAGCTAGCCAAGGGTCAACTGGGAGGTGGAAATCTTTTGGTAGCTGAGTTTTGTTAGTGTGGCTTTTCTCTTCAGTCTTTGCCTGTGTGTTCTTGGCCTCTGCTGACTCTACCTGGGTAAGCTCAGCCTGTTCTGGCTCTGACTGCACAGATTCAGCCTGTTTTGGTTCTACATGTGAGGGCTTGGCCAGGGTTGGAGTAGGGATGGAAGTCTCGTCCCGAGGTGGAGTAGGAGCTGGTTTGGCTGTGTCCAGTTTCTTCCCTTTCAGGACTGCAACAGTTTGGGTCATTGCTGTCATGACGACCGTAAATGCCTTCTCTGCCTCCTCACCTGACCTCCCCAGAGCTGTTGCAACGGCAGAGACTAGAGCAATCATCAGGAGTCCTATCTTCCTGATCAGCTCTTGGGGAGGATCTTGCATTATTCTTTTCACACTTGCAATGGCTGGAAACTCGTGTCGGCTGGGGAGGTACTTCCTTCCTCTTAAGAGGTCGACAGAGCAAGCCAGGCTTCAGGCATGATGCCTCTTGACACAGTTGGGATATTTGTCTGTTGTGTCCCTTTGGCTTTCCTTGTGTGCCTCAAGGCACACCTTGGTGTTGTGTGTCTTGCTACAGATACCACATTTGGGCTTGGCCTTGCAGCTAGCCTGGTGGTGACCATATTTCTGGCATATAAAGCACCGGAATGGTTCAAGCACATAGGTTCTTTGGCTGTAGTATCCCAGTTACCTCTAGTTAGGGTTTTCTTGTACCACTTTCAGGAAGCCCACACGACCTGTGGGTGTGATGTACTCAGCTTCACATCCTAAGAAACTGAGAAGCCAAGTAGCACCATCTTCTATCTTCGTTAGGTTAATCTCCAGGATTCAATGGTAAGAGACACACTTTCCTCCCATCTGTAACTCTTTCGTTTCATGCTGGAAATTCAGGGTAGTAACCTGGATTGACAATCGGATTTGTCTCTGCATCTCCAATGCTCCCACCAATTGGTAGGCGATGTCGAAGCCTTAAGGTTTAGAAGAAAACCAGGAGAATGTGTATATGTGTATGTATGGGTTGTGTGGTTTGATTAGTTTAATACTGGTCATACCTGGAGCAGCAGAGATTCGAGTATTGGTCACTGAAAGTTGTTGTTTATCCAGTTGGCGAACAGTAATATGGAAATCTTTAATATAGCAGTCATTCCTTGATAGATGGTGTCTTCATCAATGGCAGACTGGGGTCGCCCTGGAATAGGAGCCGTTTTCATAGATCTTTGACCACACCTGAACTAGTGATGCCACTTTTTTAATAACGTTATATGATGGGCCATCCTCCCCGTAAGTTGCTTTCATTTCAGCGAGGGTCTCTTGTGGTGTGTGGAAATCAATATATGCCCTATGCATGTGAAATTTCAGCCTCAGGGGAAATATTTAATGAGCGCCCCCATATATATATATATATATATATATATATATAATAAATATACATTATATATATACATATATATACATATATATATATATATATAATAAATATACATTATATATATACATATATATACATATATATATATATATATATATATATATATATATATATATATAAAGTGTGTGTATAGATGGGTATCTATCTATCTATTTATCCATTTGTATAAATATATATATTTATATATACATATATGTTTATGTATATGTATATCTATGTATATATATACACATAAACATTTACATATACATATGAAATAATATATATGTATGTGTGTGTGTGGATGTGTGTATGTATATATATATATGTATATATACACATATACATACACGTAAATACATGCATACATACACACACACAGATATATATATACATACATACATATATATATATATATATATATATATATATATATATATATATATATATATATATATAGGGCGATCCGCGTGTGCACGGATGCACACACATACACACATACTCGCATGCGGCGATTTGTGTGTGCACTCGCATGGATTCGCATAAGTTTAGGTAAATCAAACCGAGATACGGTAGAAGACGAGACTATCGTAGATAGACAGCCACCCCAGTATAAAGACCCAGTCAACTACGTGATGTCAACATGGTGCCAAGTAGTTTGTTTAACACCGGTGATGGCCCAAAAAAAGAAAAAAAAAATGAAATACACACACACACACACACACACACATATATATATATATATATATATATACACACAATATATATTTAGATTTGTATATATATTTAATTTATATGTATATATAAATTTACATATATATCATCATCATCATCATTTGAGAGCTAACGCCAGCGGGGGCGCATAGCCGCATCCACCCTTTACTACGAGGATCCTTCAAGGCGAGCTGCCAGGCAGGAGCCCGGCTCATCTCAAGCTCCTCACGACAGGTTTGATCGATCTGCCCACAGGCATCCTCCACCCAGGGCAGGGATCATCCTGCGAGAATCAAGCCAAGTGGCCGTATAGCCTGAGTTGGCGATCATAGATTGTGCAAGTAAGAAGTCCTGTACCGGTCTTACGGTGCAAACGTTGGTTGGACACATGGTCCCGCCAACTGTGCCCCATGATCCGGCGCAAGGATCTGTTACAAAAGGTATCAAGATTCGCTACCATATAGTAAAACTGGCAGTATCAGGGCCTTGAAAACATGTAGCTTGGCTTCTCCAAATACTCTTGTCGAGAGATTTCATGACCCCTGCTGCCAGGCCAATCCATTTGCTGACTTCCTGGTCTAACAGCCCAGAGTCGTGAACTGCACTACCGAGGTATATAAAACTCTCTGTGACTTCGATGTTTTCACCGCAAGCATGTACCGACTGCACAGGGTCTTCTAGTAGGCCCCCAAAATCCTGGATCTTGGTCTTGGTCCAGGAGACCTCAAGCCCCAGGGGCTTTGCTTCATTGCTAAATGCATCAAGAGCCGCCACTAGGGTTTCTAGAGATTCAGATAGAATGGCAACATCATCAGCAAAGTCAAGGTCTATAACCTTAATTTGCCCAGAGTTGCTTCACAGTGACTTTGGACAGTAGCTCTACCCAGTATCCAATCCATGCAAGTGTTGAAAAGTGTTGGTGCAAGAACTAACAGGGAAGAAGCTTGACAGGTCCCCACTATACTTTACAGCACTTTTAGTGCCTGTATACAGGTTTGCTATTAATCCAACAATCCTTGTTGGAATTCTTCTTAGCCTCAGGATCTCCCAGAGTGATTTGCATGCACCGTATCAAACGCCTTCTTGAGGTCGATGTAAGCTGTGAGCAGCCAAC
>NC_061846.1:16349879-16352379 GCF_019202785.1 Penaeus chinensis | reverse complement strand
GAAGGGAGAAAGGAGAAGGGAGAAAGGAGAAGGGAGAAAGGAGAAGGGAGAAAGGAGAAGGGAGAAAGGAGAAGGGAGAAAGGAGAAGGGAGAAAGGAGAAGGGAGAAAGGAGAAGGGAGAAAGGAGAAGGGAGAAAGGAGAAGGGAGAAAGGAGAAGGGAGAAAGGAGAAGGGAGAAAGGAGAAGGGAGAAAGGAGAAGGGAGAAAGGAGAAGGGAGAAAGGAGAAGGGAGAAAGGAGAAGGGAGAAAGGAGAAGGGAGAAAGGAGAAGGGAGAAAGGAGAAGGGAGAAAGGAGAAGGGAGAAAGGAGAAGGGAGAAAGGAGAAGGGAGAAAGGAGAAGGGAGAAAGGAGAAGGGAGAAAGGAGAAGGGAGAAAGGAGAAGGGAGAAAGGAGAAGGGAGAAAGGAGAAGGGAGAAAGGAGAAGGGAGAAAGGAGAAGGGAGAAAGGAGAAGGGAGAAAGGAGAAGGGAGAAAGGAGAAGGGAGAAAGGAGAAGGGAGAAAGGAGAAGGGAGAAAGGAGAAGGGAGAAAGGAGAAGGGAGAAAGGAGAAGGGAGAAAGGAGAAGGGAGAAAGGAGAAGGGAGAAAGGAGAAGGGAGAAAGGAGAAGGGAGAAAGGAGAAGGGAGAAAGGAGAAGGGAGAAAGGAGAAGGGAGAAAGGAGAAGGGAGAAAGGAGAAGGGAGAAAGGAGAAGGGAGAAAGGAGAAGGGAGAAAGGAGAAGGGAGAAAGGAGAAGGGAGAAAGGAGAAGGGAGAAAGGAGAAGGGAGAAAGGAGAAGGGAGAAAGGAGAAGGGAGAAAGGAGAAGGGAGAAAGGAGAAGGGAGAAAGGAGAAGGGAGAAAGGAGAAGGGAGAAAGGAGAAGGGAGAAAGGAGAAGGGAGAAAGGAGAAGGGAGAAAGGAGAAGGGAGAAAGGAGAAGGGAGAAAGGAGAAGGGAGAAAGGAGAAGGGAGAAAGGAGAAGGGAGAAAGGAGAAGGGAGAAAGGAGAAGGGAGAAAGGAGAAGGGAGAAAGGAGAAGGGAGAAAGGAGAAGGGAGAAAGGAGAAGGGAGAAAGGAGAAGGGAGAAAGGAGAAGGGAGAAAGGAGAAGGGAGAAAGGAGAAGGGAGAAAGGAGAAGGGAGAAAGGAGAAGGGAGAAAGGAGAAGGGAGAAAGGAGAAGGGAGAAAGGAGAAGGGAGAAAGGAGAAGGGAGAAAGGAGAAGGGAGAAAGGAGAAGGGAGAAAGGAGAAGGGAGAAAGGAGAAGGGAGAAAGGAGAAGGGAGAAAGGAGAAGGGAGAAAGGAGAAGGGAGAAAGGAGAAGGGAGAAAGGAGAAGGGAGAAAGGAGAAGGGAGAAATGAAGTGACAGCGCGATGGCAACCGTACATGCATAAAGTCGCATGCATAAACTTACATGCATAATCGTACATGTATAAACGTACATAATTAGATAGATAATTAGACATAAAGATATATATATATATATATATATATATTGAGAGATAGTTGAAGATACAGCTACAGACATTAATGTGCAACTGATAAGTACATGCTATATATTTCCTAATTTATCAGTAATCTATCGCGTCTAAATTTGAACAGATCGACAAATAAATCTTACAGAATATAATGCAGTGATAATTATGCTTTTCCATAATTCAGATGAATTTATAGGAAGATAATAAGCATATTTATCTACAAAAAATATGTAAAGGAAACAAAATCGATTTATTGCTAGTCTACCCTACATATAACTCCGTTTTCTTTTATGAATTGCAATCCCTTACTTACATATAAAGAATTACAACAATGCGACAATATTCCTTTGTATTTGTCTTCATTTATAATCAGGAAATGAATGTTTACGAAGGAAAATTGTCTCATTATTATGTATCTGGCAACACATTTTTAACGATACAGTCCTTTTCCCGTTTTGCAATACGAAATTGACCAGGGAAAAGTCTACGGTAAATATACATACAATTTCGTTACGTACTCGCCGGGATTTCATTTAAAATTTCCTCGTCGATGACAGGCTGGATAGGGTGGAATTTCTTTTATTAGTTAATTCTTGTTATATGTATATTTTCATATCAAACATATTCTAAATATCTCATATTGTTTAATTTCGTGAATCACAAATGCACTGCCTAATCATCTTAATCTTGATATGCATATATATATATACATATATATATTCAGAAAAGTTTTAGTACTATATATACACATCTGCATCTCTATCTCTCTATCTAAGGTATGTATTATTCGCCTGACACACACACTCAGATATACACTTACTTATACATACGTACATACATGCACACACACACACACACACACACACACACACACACACACACACACACACACACACACACATACACACACACACACACACACACACATATATATATATATATATTGTTATACATTGTCATAATAATTTCTGTGACGACTTCTCCGTAATGTTTAACAGTGATTTCCAGTATGAATGCCCATGAATCCCTCGATAAATCTAGAATTTATGCGTG
>NC_061846.1:16344879-16347379 GCF_019202785.1 Penaeus chinensis | reverse complement strand
TCTTTATAAGCCAACATCGTCATGAAATATAACTCACTTCTCACTACCCCAAGAAGTCCCCATTGATTTTGCAAGCTTTCTTTTCATATATATACGTCGCTTGCCACCGGGTAACTTACTGTATATTAACATGATCATAGAAGAAAAAACTGAATATTCCCTTCAAGTATTGCAATAAATACACGCTATTGCTATTATCAGTATTTTCGTTATTATCATTAATCTTATCATCTATATCATAGGAATAACCGATAATGTTAATTATGATGATTATGATAATGCTAATAGTAATAATGATAGTAAATATCATGAACAATAATAGTGACTATGATGTCAATACTAGGACTGCTGTAACTACTACCACTACTGCTACTGATAATGATATTGATAAAGATAATGATAGTAATAATAATGATAATGATACTACTACTACTATTAATGATGATGATAATAATTGTGATTATGTTAATAATGATTATGATAATAATAATAAAGATGATAACAGTAATAATAACAATGATGATAATAATAATGATGGTAATGATAATGATAATTATAATAATGATGACTATGGAACGTAGGATTACTGAGTGGGAAAATTTTCGGAATTCAGATAAATACCTATTTGTTTAACCCAAATGCTTATAATCTGATGATTGAAATTACAAATAAACAAAATATAAGAAAACAAACAAAATCAATTACTCACACTTACATCAAAGAATTAACATATGAATACATAGAAATATCATACACGTTCATAACTAATAAATACACAACACTTAATATAAAGAAATTTAGTACCACATCCCGGCCCTCTCACTTAATGGCCAGCGAGCCTTTTGTTCGCTGCCTGGACTGTGACATGCCTTATGCCTCTACAGTGGAACGTAATATTCGACGAAATGAATCTTATACTCATTTATAGTCAGCGAACCTTGTGATAATAATACTAATTATAATAATAGTAATGATGATGATGGTGTTGATGACAATGATAATTATAATAATAACAATAATAATAATAATCAATAACGATATTAACGATTGTGATATTATCAATAACAGCAATAACAATTATGGTAATGATGATAGCAATAATGATAATAATGATAACAATGGTACCAACAATGCCAATAAAAGTAATAACAAAAAAGAGCAACAACAGTGATCATGATAATAAATGTAATAGTAGTTATAATTCCAATGATAGTTATGATAATGACAACGTTAATGTAATTTATGCTACTATTTGATGGTTTTATTATATTTTTATTCGGTATACTAGTATCATACACACACCTACAAAAATATACATTCACTCATACAGACATTCAACTGCACAATCACACACACACACACACACACACACACACACACACACACACACACACACACACACACACACACACACACACACACACATACACACACACAAAAAAAAAAGAAAAAAAAGAAAAAGAAAAAACAACCAAATGCACACCACTCTCTCGCCCTTGTACACACTGACAAATACAAGTACACACATATATACACACGCATACACCGTCACAAACATTCACTTGCAATTGCCCGCGCGAGTTATTTATAGACAAGCAATTAGCAAACAAATAAACAAAGAAACACAAACTCTAACAAAAGCTTAGGTTAGGAAATTAAAAGAAAAGGAATGACTTATATTAAGAAGCGCAGACGAGAAATAGACAAAATAACTTCTACAGTTGAGGGCTTTCGTTGTCTGTTGGTTAAAGTGTCGGTTTCGCGCGTTCGAATCCTGGCGCTGCGGTTCTCACAAGGATCCGAGTGTGTTTGTGCTCTGCCTGCTAGTTATAGTCACAATCTAGTGGTGTCAGTGCTTGCTGGCTATCAATAAATTTCAAGGAAGTGCTGCGGGCTTCCAAAAGGGCGTTAGCAGTTACAGGCTGTTCGGGAGTAAGAATCTGATTCATAAATTCTTCTCGGAAAACCGTTCGAATCATTTTTGCTTCACGTAGGGCTTGGCTATATTGAGTTCGCATTTGCAGGAGCGCCGAAAGGGGAGGCTTGATCGTCTCGGCAAAAATTGGATCTTTGCTTCAGCGTTTCGTTTTCTTGATTTTTTTTTTCTTTCTCGTTATTCTAGATCTTGGTGTACGGAATTCCCCATATCGTCCACATTTTCGGTTTTCCAATTTCACGGTAGAATGTTCCGCGTCAGCTGTGGAGATTTTGTTTCGGCGATGAAATTGGTTTTCAACCTGCAGACGCGTTGATAATTTTAACTGTGCTTTATTTTGTTTCTACTTGTGTTTTCCTCGAGCGATGTTATATTGCATTTTCGTTTTACTTTTCCTTTTTATTACGATTTGAGTCTTATTTTCACATTTCTTATAGCAATATTTCCTTTGTTGTTATTTTTCTTTCCTCTTCCTTTTTATACTCATTAATTTCGTAGAGTTAATATATCTTAAGACATGCAACCGAGTGTCAAGTCTCCTTCAGTTGAATCACATCTAAAATT
>NC_061846.1:16337379-16339879 GCF_019202785.1 Penaeus chinensis | reverse complement strand
TCTGGGTCCCTGAACGTTTTCCGAGTCCCCTGATATTTCCCTGGTCCCTGAACGTTTTCCGAGTCCCCTGATATTTCCCTGGTCCCTGAACGTTTTCCGAGTCCCCTGATATTTCCCTGGTCCCTGAACGTTTGTCTGGGTCCCTGAACGTTTCCCGAGTCCCCTGATATTTCCCTGGTCCCTGAACGTTTTCCGAGTCCCCTGATATTTCCCTGGTCCCTGAACGTTTCCCGAGTCCCCTGATATTTCCCTGGTCCCTGAACGTTTGTCTGGGTCCCTGAACGTTTGTCTGGGTCCCTGAACGTTTTCCGAGTCCCCTGATATTTCCCTGGTCCCTGAACGTTTTCCGAGTCCCCTGATATTTCCCTGGTCCCTGAACGTTTCCCGAGTCCCCTGATATTTCCCTGGTCCCTGAACGTTTCCCGAGTCCCCTGATATTTCCCTGGTCCCTGAACGTTTGTCTGGGTCCCTGAACGTTTGTCTGGGTCCCTGAACGTTTTCCGAGTCCCCTGATATTTCCCTGGTCCCTGAACGTTTGTCTGGGTCCCTGAACGTTTTCCGAGTCCCCTGATATTTCCCTGGTCCCTGAACGTTTCCCGAGTCCCCTGATATTTCCCTGGTCCCTGAACGTTTCCCGAGTCCCCTGATATTTCCCTGGTCCCTGAACGTTTTCCGAGTCCCCTGATATTTCCCTGGTCCCTGAACGTTTTCCGAGTCCCCTGATATTTCCCTGGTCCCTGAACGTTTTCCGAGTCCCCTGATATTTCCCTGGTCCCTGAACGTTTCCCGAGTCCCCTGATATTTCCCTGGTCCCTGAACGTTTCCCGAGTCCCCTGATATTTCCCTGGTCCCTGAACGTTTTCCGAGTCCCCTGATATTTCCCTGGTCCCTGAACGTTTTCCGAGTCCCCTGATATTTCCCTGGTCCCTGAACGTTTTCCGAGTCCCCTGATATTTCCCTGGTCCCTGAACGTTTTCCGAGTCCCCTGATATTTCCCTGGTCCCTGAACGTTTCCCGAGTCCCCTGATATTTCCCTGGTCCCTGAACGTTTCCCGAGTCCCCTGATATTTCCCTGGTCCCTGAACGTTTGTCTGGGTCCCTGAACGTTTGTCTGGGTCCCTGAACGTTTGTCTGGGTCCCTGAACGTTTGTCTGGGTCCCTGAACGTTTGTCTGGGTCCCTGAACGTTTGTCTGGGTCCCTGAACGTTTGTCTGGGTCCCTGAACGTTTGTCTGGGTCCCTGAACGTTTGTCTGGGTCCCTGAACGTTTGTCTGGGTCCCTGAACGTTTGTCTGGGTCCCTGAACGTTTGTCTGGGTCCCTGAACGTTTGTCTGGGTCCCTGAACGTTTGTCTGGGTCCCTGAACGTTTGTCTGGGTCCCTGAACGTTTGTCTGGGTCCCTGAACGTTTGTCTGGGTCCCTGAACGTTTGTCTGGGTCCCTGAACGTTTGTCTGGGTCCCTGAACGTTTGTCTGGGTCCCTGAACGTTTGTCTGGGTCCCTGAACGTTTGTCTGGGTCCCTGAACGTTTGTCTGGGTCCCTGAACGTTTGTCTGGGTCCCTGAACGTTTGTCTGGGTCCCTGAACGTTTGTCTGGGTCCCTGAACGTTTGTCTGGGTCCCTGAACGTTTGTCTGGGTCCCTGAACGTTTGTCTGGGTCCCTGAACGTTTGTCTGGGTCCCTGAACGTTTGTCTGGGTCCCTGAACGTTTGTCTGGGTCCCTGAACGTTTGTCTGGGTCCCTGAACGTTTGTCTGGGTCCCTGAACGTTTGTCTGGGTCCCTGAACGTTTGTCTGGGTCCCTGAACGTTTGTCTGGGTCCCTGAACGTTTGTCTGGGTCCCTGAACGTTTGTCTGGGTCCCTGAACGTTTGTCTGGGAGAACCGAAGGAGACCGAAGGAGACCGAAGGAGAGCGGAGGAGACCGTGTATTACGGTGAAGTACAAAAGTTTTTTTTTTTTCTTTTCAATTCTTTCATTTTTTTCTGGAGGAAAGGAAAGGGAAGGGGAATCTTCAAGGGGAAAAAAATATATGTTATAGCGAGTAAAGTGGTTTCTCATTTGTTGGTTTGTTGCAGCTGATTGTCTCGACGTTCAGAAAAAAAAAAATAAATAAATAAAAAATACGGGATAGGGGAAAGGAGAGGAAGTGGTGGGCGTAGATAAGGAGAATGGAGGAAAAAATAATAAAAAGGGGAAGAGACGAATATGGGGAAACAAACTAGATGAAAGGTAAAATATACAAGGAAATACTTATAAAATACTATGATATACTATATCACAGACCCCCATCACTGGCCATGTTTTATTTTGATAACAAATTATAGAATAAATATATGCAGAAACAATCTAGATCGATGAAAAAAGATACGTTACGAGAATATAAATAAAGATAAACGAATACCTGAAGATAATAGGATAAAATAAGATAATAACATACAATAGAGTTTATAACGAAGAAGATGAAAAGGGCATGAGTAAATAGTCATGAGTTAGGGACTCAA
>NC_061846.1:16329879-16332379 GCF_019202785.1 Penaeus chinensis | reverse complement strand
AAATAGACAGATGAGTAGAATAATAGTAATAAGATATCGAGATAAGCGGATAGGATCAGATAAATTGAGAAGGCGTAGGCAAGTGATAGATAGATATAGATCAAAGTGCATATAACATAGAAGAGATAAGATAGTATAGGTAGATGAGGCATAAAATCTCAGTCTTACTGGTAGATTAGATAGTCATAGATATACGTGCTAAAGATATAGATGAGATAGATAAATCGATAGGGTGCTCTTAGATGTAGTTAGTATAGATAGATAGAGATAAAGATATAGATATAAAAGATAAATACTAGATTTAGGTATATAAGTAAGTTAGATAAATAGATAGACGAAGGAGATAGAGAAGAGAGAAAACGGCTAGAGATAGAGGAGAGAGGTCGAGATAGTTAAGGAGATATAGAAGAGAGAGAGGACTAGACGGAGGAGAGAACTACATGAGAGACTAGTAAGAAGAGAGACAGACAGACAGACCAGACCGAGAGATAGAGATCAGGAGATGACATGGCACAGACAGAGTAGTCTATTCTGAGGATGGAGAGAAGAGAGTGACAGTGCGCGCAGAGAGATGTAAGAGAAGATAAGAGGCACTAGAAAGCGGTAGAAAGGATTAGGTCGTGTAAACAAAAAACAAATAGAAAACGCTATTCGCTATATTTTTTTTTTTAACAAGATCCGATCCTCTCAAGAGAACATCCAACCCATCAATTAAACAATCAGTAAGAACAAACCAAAATTATAGACAAAGTTTTCATACAAAGCCAGTAGCACCGATAACCAACCCCCCCCCCCACCCTCCAAAAACAGTCTTGCGCCCCCCACCCTCCTCCTTCCGCCCCGCCCCCCCTCCTTCCCCCCCCTCCCCCCCCCCCCCCTCTCCTTCCGTGGGCGTTGCAGCCTCCGCCCAATTAATGGTGATCCGCCTCTTAAAGCAGTACAAGGTTTGGCGACTTAAAGCATTTCCTGCCTCCGTTTGGGTCCTCGTGTATTGAACATTGTTAGGGAGAAGGAAGCACGGTTTCGCCTTTACGAGCCATCGCTTCTGATGTCCTGCTGCTGTGCTGTAAATTTTCTCTAATGGTATGACTTCTTGGATGGGGTTGTTGACATTTATTGTTGATATAAGATGTAAGAAATCAAAGGCCACCGAGGGGGGAGTTTGAACGCACCGGAGACGAGGAGGACGAAATACGTTGGGTGTGATGAGTGTGTGTGTGTGTGTGTGTGTGTGTGTGTGTTGTTTTCCCTCGATATCGACAGGAGACTTGGATCGGTTTGCGGACGGCAAGTAGATTTTCCCGTCGATGAGGAAATTTGTCGGCGGGAAGTGAAATCCAGACTGTGAGTGAAGAACATTTTTCAGATTTCCGCGATTCACACACGGTTTCAGAGCCGGGGTGGGGGGGGGGGGACTTTATCGTCTCGTCACTCGGAAGTTAAAATGACGGTCCCGCACGGCGTCTGTCTGGTGGCGGGAAAAGGGGGCGGGGCTGGTTACAGGGGCGGGGCTGGTGTGACAGGGGCGGGCCTGGGTGTGACAGAGTCGTGGCTGGTATGACAGGGGGCGGGGCTGTTGACAGTGGCGGCACCTTGTACTGTACAGGGAGGAGGGGGGAAGCCCATGACAGGTGTACGAGAGAAGAAGAGAATACAGGACTAATGTTGAGTATTGCGTGGGGCTGGTGTGACAGGGGGCGGGGCTGGTAATGACAGGGCGGGGCCTGGGTGAACAGTTCGGGGCTGGTGTGACAGGGGGCGGGGCTGGTGTGACATGGGCGGGACTGGTTATGAACAGGGGTCGGGGGCTGTGTGACAGGGGGCGGGGCTGGTGTGACAGGGGGCGGGGCTGGTATGACAGGGGGCGGGGCTGGTGTGACAGTGGGCGGCGCTTGTATGACGGGAGGAGGGGAAAGAACCGTGACTTGGTGTTTAACGGAGGAAGAAGAGAAGTTGAGGATTTGTGGTGGGCTGGTGACTGGCCGAGAGGCAAGGAGAGTGTTACGACGGGTGTGAAGGGGAAAGGAATGAGGTAACTGGTGCGGCGGGGAAGAGAGGGACTGTGGGAACTGGTGTAGAACAGACAGGTATAAGTGTGGTGACTGCTATGACGGAAAGGGTGTGATGACTGGTGTGATTTCATATTTTGAGGCTTGTGATGGTATGGTGCGGAAGCTTTGGTGATGCTGTTGATAGCAAAGATAGCCTCTTTTACTTGCGTGTAATATTGCAAAATGTGTAGCTAGAAAGTAGAAAGTAGAAATAATTCTAAAGGAATCAGAGCCCTTTTAACTTTAATAATTTTAATAACTTTGATTATAATATTTATAATATTTAAGAAGAATCCTGATATACGATATGAACACATACACATTCAATCAATCATCTTTTTCACTTCCTTTTACATTATTCACAACTCCACTAAATATTCAAAATCATGCTCATATCGTCACTCAGATATCTCAAGTCGAATGTACTCCAGAAAATTCCTCTTAGTCTT
>NC_061846.1:16313001-16315501 GCF_019202785.1 Penaeus chinensis | reverse complement strand
TAGCGGCAAGATGACATGATGGTCCTAAGTACATTTCTAGGCTTGACTTACCCAATATATGCAAATACTAGTGTGTGCACTAGCCCGGATTTGCATATATTGAGTAAGTCAAACCTAAATATGGTCCTTGGGGCCATGATGTCAACATTCGTGCCATCGGTGATGGCACGAATATATATGTGTGTGTGTGTGTGTGAATGTGTGTATGTATTTATATACATACATATATATATACATATATATCTATGTATGTATGTACACACATACATACATATGTATATTCAGTAATGGGTTTGCCACCCAGGCTTGTGAGAATGAATAAGTAGATGAGTACACCTGTGAAGAATGTTTGAATGTGTATTCTCTGTATATATTATTGTGTTATGCTTATGTTTACATTCAAAATTGTTACGTATGTTTGTAAAACCAGAACCATTTAATATGTATAACTGGTCGTCTGATTACCTTATCACCTGGTTCCCTGTTTCAGAACTGATGATGGTTAATGGTACCTTTGAAACGTTTGCAAAATAAAGACAATCTTCACGGTCGTACTTAGCTACTTCTTCGTTCTCGATTCATGTATGTACCAAATGTATAAATATACATATATATACACACAGATACATACATATACATACATACATACATATATATATATGAATATTAAAACACTACCATGTTGATAATGTGGAAGAAAAATGCAATAAACAAGTTGAAACTTAGTGTGACAACAATCTTCCTAGATACACTGGTCCATGGCTCTTTTAACCATCACTCACCTTTTCAGTAAACACCAAACCTATGCACTTTGGAATTTACCCCGTCTTCTCAAACTGCCCACTTCACGTGAGAAAGAGTGTTGGGCCTCCGCACCTGTAGCCCCCACTATCTGGATGGAGAAATCGTTTTTTCGCGTTGTTCCTTAGGTTATTCTCGTCATGTTCACAGCGCCCTGTTATTCAGGGAGCGGCGTACCTACAACCGCGACTCTTCTCCGAGAGAGACTTCATCTGCTTGTTTTCAGCCCTACACTGAGGAAGTCTGTCTATCCTCTCCGTCGCCTTATTCAGCATCTCAACTGTAGTTTATCTTTCGCCTCGTAAACACTCACTTAGCCTTTAAAGTAGGCACCTATGTTACTCCTTGTGCCTCCAGTGATAGGCAGTACTTTGGTGAGGCAGGTGTCAGTCTCTCTCAACACACATAGGGCCTACACTATATCCAGGGTCTCACCAACAACGCCCTTATCTGTCATCGGTGGCAAACTTGCCGGATGAGGTGGATCTCTCGTTTTGTCTTCCCTTCGGCTGATGGCCGCAGGCCGGTGAAATTTTCCCTGATAAATCAGCTACCAGTTAAATGGACACGTACACACACACACACACACACACACATACACACACACACACACACACACACGTTTGTGCGTATATATATGTATATGTGTATATACACCATTATCTATCTATCTATCTATATGTATATGTATTTATATATACACCCAAATAATATATATATATATCCATGTATATCCATATATATACACATATATATATATATATATATATATATATATATATATATATTTACATACATATGTGTGATTGTATGAATATTGACACACACATACACACACACACACACACACACACACACACACACACACACACACACACACACACACACATATATATATATATATATATATATATATATATATATATATATACATATATGCACACAGACATACATATGTGTGTATATATGCACACATATATATGTACATAAATATATATATATATATATATACATATATATACATATATGTAAATATAAATATATATATATATATATATGTCAATATACATACATCTATATGTATACATATATATATATATGTGTATATATATATATATATATATATATATATATATATGTGTATGTGTGTGTGTGTGTGTGTGTGAGTGTGTGTGTGCGTGTATAACTACCGCGATGGTCCAGTGGATTAATAGTCCCGAGTTCCATTCCCCACCGCCGCAGTTGTAAAACCAACATATATGTGTATGTATATACACATACACTCACACACATATGCGCGCGCGTGTGTGTATGCATGCATATGCGTATTTATTTTGTATGGTAATACTTGGAATCTATTTTCTCATCTTTAATTTGATTATTTCACATCTTATGTGGTCCTCTTCTGTACTTCCTGCTTTTTCTCTTCTGTTTATTCCTTCCTTATAAGCTTATTGTGTCCTCTCCCATTCTCTCTTCCTTCAGACTTGTTTTTATCTGTTTATTTCCAACTTCCGATTTGTTTTTATGCTTCCTGTTTTTATCGCATTTCGCTCTTCCTCTTTACGTCCAACTCGAGATGATGGGCATGTCTGAGTTTACAAACATTTACACACATATCTACACATGTGTATGCATAATGCAATGTCATACACACCTATTCCTTGCAAACGCTTCCTGTAACCTAGTTTAAAACTCC
>NC_061846.1:16300501-16308001 GCF_019202785.1 Penaeus chinensis | reverse complement strand
TGATAATGATAATGATAACAGTTGTAATAATACCAATAGCGAAAGTAATGATTACAATAATGATGATAATAAAATAGTAATGATAATAATGATAATAACAATGATTACAAAAATAATGATAAGAATAGTACTGATAATAATAATAATGATAAGAATAACAAAAGTAAAATTAATGGTAATAATGATGATATCATCAACAGTAAGAACAACAGTAACAATAATAATTATAATATTGATGATGATGATAATAATGATTATAATAATGATAATGATAATAATATTGATGATGATAATAATAATAATAATAATGATAATAATGATAATAATTATGAAGATGATAATAATAATAACAATTATAATATTGATGATAATGATAATAATAATAATGATAATAATAACATTGATGATGATGATAATAATAATAATGATGATGATGATGATGATGATGATGATGATGATGATGATGATGATGATGATGATGATGATGATGATAATAATAATAATAACAGTATTAATATTGATAAAAATAATGATAATAATAATAATAATAATAATAATAATAATAATAATAATAATAATAATAATAATATTGATGATAATAATAATAATAATAAATAATGATAATAATAATAAAAATATTGATGATGATGATAATAATAATAATAATAATAATAATGATAATAATGATAATAATATTGATGATAATAATAATAATAATAATAATAATAATAATAATAATAATATTGATGATGATAATAATAATAATAATAATAATAATGATAATAATTATGATGATAATAATAATAATAATAACAATTATAATACTGATGATGATAATAATAATAATAATAATAATAAAAATAATAATATTGATGATAATGATAAAAATAATAATAATAGTAATAATAATAACATTGACCATGATGATAATAAAAATAATAATAATAATAATAATAATGATAATAAAAATAATGATGATGATGATAATAATAATAATAATAATAATAATATTGATAATGATAATGATAATAATAATATTAATAATAATAATATTGATGATAATGATAATAATAATAATAATAACAATAATAATAATAATATTGATGATAATAATAAAAATAATAATAATAATAATAATAATAATAATAATAATAATAATACAAATATTGATGATGATAATAATAATAATGATAATAACGATACTAATATTGATGATCATGATAATAATAATAATAATAGTAATAATATTAATAATAATAATATTGATGATAATGATAATAATAATAATAATAACAATAATAATAATAATATTGATGATAATAATAAAAATAATAATAATAATAATAATAATAATAATAATAATAATACAAATATTGATGATGATAATAATAATAATGATAATAACGATACTAATATTGATGATGATGATAATAATAATAATAATAATAATAATATTAATAATAATAATAATTATTTTGATATTATTGATGATAATAATACTAATAATGATAATAATAATAATAATATTATTGATGATAATAATAATAATAATAATAATAATGATAATATTGATGATAACAACAACATGATGATGATAATAATAATAATAATGATATTGATGATTATAATAATAATAATAATAATAATAATAATAATGAATTATAATAATAATAATAGTATGATGATAATAATAATAATATAATATAATATAATAATAATAATATAATATTGATAATAATAATAATGATAATAATAATATTGATGATAATAATAATAATAATTATAATATTGATAATAATAATAATAATAATAATATTGATGATAATAAAAACAATAATGATAATAATAATGATAATAATAATGATATTGACGATAATAATAATGATAATAATAGTAATAATAATAATTATAATAATAATAATAATAATAATGATATTGATGATTATAATAGTAATAATGATAATAATAATATTGATGACGATAATAATAATGATAATAGAATAATAATAATATTGAATAATAATAATAATAAATAATAGATAATAAATAATATAATAATAATAATATTGAGATAAATATAATAATGATAATAATTAAGTAATAATAATATAATATATAATATAATAATATAATAAAATAATGATATTGATGATTATAATATAATAATATAATAATAATATTGATATATATAATAATAATAATAATAATAATAATAATAATAATAATAATAATAATAATAATAATAATAATGATAATAATAATACAATAATAATAATAATTATTATTATTATGATAATAATAATGATAATGCCATAACAAAAGTGATAATGATAGTAAAAGTAACGATAATAAAGATACAATTACTAATGCTACTACCACTATGATAGTAATGAAAATAATGATAGTAATAATGATGATAATGATAAAAGTAATCATAATAGCAATGGTAATGATAATGATAATGATATTAAAAATGATGTTACTGCTTCTATTAATGCTGAAAAATAGAATAGTTATCATGATAATAATTCAGAGAATGAAATTAACTATGGTAATAAGCATGCTGATGATATGACAAATCATTATGATAATAATAATGATAATAATAATAATAACAATAACAAAAATAAAGATGATAATAATAATGATATAAAATAATAGTGCAATAATGTAAAGCAAGAAAGAAAGGAACTTTTTAAAATTTTCCTTCATTAACATTCTATAAAAAAAGAAAGAGAGAGAGAGAAAAAAATAAAATGCAACCGACACCACTACCCTACATAGTATTGTTGCGGCCGAGATTCTCCATGAAATATAATAGTCAAAGCATTTCCGTCTATCGCGACGCGCTAACAGCCGCCATAAAATTAGTTTTACGGGCCTGGGAGACCTCCTAAAGACATACTCCTTCTCTTTATGGCTTATCTGACCCTTGACGGTTCGCTCGCTCACTCGCTCGCTCAATCGCTCGCTCGCTCGCTCGCTCACTCACTCACTCACTCACACTCACTCACTCACTCACTCACTCACTCACTCACTCACTCACTCACTCACTCACTCACTCACTCACTCACTCACTCACTCACTCACTCACTCACTCGCTCACTCACTCACTCACTCGCTCGCTCGCTCGCTCACTCACTCACTCACTTCCTTTGCTTATGACGAGGCTGAGGGGGTGGGGGAGGGAGGGTGAGACAAGGACATTACTTGGTCTCTCTTTGTATTCGTTGGTAATTAGTGCGTGATGGGGTGGTTGCGGTGGGAAGAGCTGGTTGTTTGTGCCGAGGAAGGGTTGTTTCCTGTGATTTATGTGTTATCGTAATGTTGGAGGAGGGTGTCAGTTTTTGCCGGCATTTTTCGTGTATTAACTATTGTGGATAATTTGGTTTGTATTTTTTTTTTTTTTTTGAGATTTTAGATTGGCATACGCATGGTAAATGATTCGAATGATTATATTTATAGTTGAATTTGCTTATTTTACCTCGTCGTGGTCATATAATAACAATGGTATTAACACTACGCTGTACATGGAGTAACTTGCAGATGCCGTACTGAAGGCCCTGGTGTAGAGTGCCCCAGGGGAATGCATCGGGCCAGTCATCTTCCTTCAGTCATCAACAGTCTTCTACCCCACTAACCTAACAAAATAAAATCCGTCGATCTGTGCTGTCACTAAGGCAACCGAACTCTAGAACAACCCCCTTCAGCGCAAGATCACCGCATCCCATCCCAGGAATTGAAACGCATTCCAAACTCTAGCAAGTGAGACGTGCATAACATCAGTTTACCCCAGCGGGAACTTATCATTCCCAAGGGTCCACCTCTGCAAGAGCGAAATCCCCCAAGTCAACACAGCCAGAGTGGTCGGGCTCGTCATCAGCTCGAGCATGACTTGGCAAGACTGCGTGAACCATATCGTAAGTCAGTTATCCAAGCAACCCTTCATGCTTTTCCGTGTAAGGGCCTCCGGAGCAAGTGAGGACCAACCATTATTAATATTATCATATCATTATCATTAGCGTTATCACTATTTTTATTATCATCACCATCGCCATCATCATCATCATCATCATCATCATCATCATCATCATCATCACCATCACCATCATCATCACCATCACCATCACCATCATCATCATTATTATTATTTAATTCTCCACTAGTAGAATGAAACAAACCGGATACTTTATTACTCTCGACTTGCATATTTATCAAGAAGAGATGCAGAAGTGACTAAATGATAATGGTAATAACAGTGATAATGATAATAATAATACTGATAATTGTGTGGTTATATTGTAACAAAGCCTATCAAAAGCTAAATTGATTTATTTCACTATAAAACCATACAGAATGCAAAATTACGGGCATCTTTGGTAGATAAAAAAAAAAAAAATAACAACGCAT
Source organism: Penaeus chinensis (assembly GCF_019202785.1). Classification (NCBI taxonomy): domain Eukaryota; kingdom Metazoa; phylum Arthropoda; class Malacostraca; order Decapoda; family Penaeidae; genus Penaeus; species Penaeus chinensis. Next base: position 16,303,591 of record NC_061846.1, on the reverse strand, counting down.
TGATTTTTTTTCCAACGCTTGAGAGAGCCGTTCAGACTTTCGGCAACGCGTTGGGGTATTTTAAGCCATCGTTTAAAGCCTGAAATTCGTTACTAGAGGCCTTCCTCATTTCAATTGTGCTTATTTTTTCACCAGAGAAACCTGGCCGTGCTTATAATTTACAACGGAAATGCGTTAAATATATTTCTAGATCATTCTGTATCCAGAGATCATAGAAATAAAACGATAAACACAGAGATTATTTTCGTTGTTGATAGAGTCATTGGAAATATCTGGTAACTTTTCCTCTCAAACACACGGTTTTGTATATTTTCAATAATGTGTGTTTGTATAAAGTTTGAACATGTAATATGCTTTGATAGCAATGAGCATTTAAGAGAGATTTTGGAAAGTGAATGAAGTTAAATAAACATGCTCATATAAAGCTAATAAAATAACAAAAATTGTATGTCGTTACTGTAATAGGACGATGCGTAAATGTCATATAGCCTCATATCGAGGATGAAAACTGATACAGTTTATGTATTTTACCCTTTATGTATTTTATGCTTCTTTTGTTTATCTGTATATAGTTAAAAAGGAAATATCCTGTCTTTATTCCCATGCAAAGGCTCATATTAAATACGGTATTAACTCTCTTGGGAAAGAGGGGAGGGTGGATGTGTGCAAGAGAAAGAGAGAGAGAGAGAGAGAGAGAGGGAGAGGGAGAGGGAGGGAGAGAGAGAGAGAGAGAGAGAGAGAGAGAGAGAGAGAGAGAGAGAGAGAGAGAGAGGGAGAGAGAGAGAGAGAGAGAGAGAGAGAGAGAGGGGGGGGGTGTTTGTACTCTACCAAAGACGCTTTTCATTTTCATTTAATTTTTATTTTACTTTTTAATTTAATTATGTGTTAGTGTTAGAAAACAAAGAGGATGATAAAACGGATAGATAAAGACTAGACATTTCTATTTTCTTGTAATTACTTAAGTGTTCTGTTATTCATATACATACCGAAGTAAGCGTCGAGTGAGTCTACAATAAGGCGTCAACGTTGATTAAACTTTTTGTATTATATCCTTAGTCCATATATAAACAAATATATAAACATATGCTAATATACTGTATATTGATAGGTATGTATTTAGGTCTCTTGTGACTCGGTATCCATTTACATGTATTATTTTTTTAATGAATTCAGATGATATTACGATACGTGCTATAACTGAGACCTTCGTGTGGATATATAATGGTGTTTCATCCGACTATGCTGGCAAGTTAACTGGACCTTATAAAAAATATACGTATATGTAAAAGGGAGTAAAAGAAGATTAAAAGAAGAAACGAGAAGGCGTAGAAAAGCGATGCAGATAAAAGGAGTGTAAAGAGAAAGCGAGAAGGGAAAAGAGTGAAAGGCAAAACAAAGAGAGAGGAAAGCTGGGAGATGGGAGAAGGAGAAGAAAAAGAAAAAGAAAGAAAAAAAGAGAAAATAAAATAAAATATAAAAATAATGAAAAGGAAAAGAAAAAGAAAAGGAAAAAAAGAGAAAGAAAGAAAAGAAGAAGAACAGAAAAGGAAAAGGAAAGAAACTAAAAAGTAAAATGAAAATAAAAGAAAAAAGCAAAACAGACGAAAACCGAAAAACGAAAACAGACAAAGAAAGATGGAAAAACACACACACGCACACGAAATGTTTGGACCGAACAACGGATTACCAGCAACAGTTTAGAAGTCTGCACAAAAACTCGTGTGAAAGATTACTGAAGACCGGGTATAACTCAAGGCACGTGTCACATCCAACTAAATATTATTTTCAAGATTTGAAGTATGTTTGAAAACGTGATGTTAGATAAATAAAGAGCAGTTATATAAATATAAAAAAAAAACGTTAAATCCAGCCTGTTATATTGATTTTTTCAGTGAAAAATGCTTATGATTTTGACAATAAATTACATCTGCCACATAACATTGCGGTTGCAAGCAGCAAATAAGATCAAATGTAGAACATACGACCGAGTCTAGGGACATCTTAAAGAAAAGAAAAGAGAGATAGAGAGAGAGAGAGAGAGAGAGAGAGAGAGAGAGAGAGAGAGAGAGAGAGAGAGAGAGAGAGAGAGAGAGAGAGAGAGAGAGAGAGAGAGTGTGTGTGTGTGTGTGTATGAGAGAGAGAGAGAGAGAGAGAGAGAGAGAGAGAGAGAGAGAGAGAGAGAGAGAGAGAGAGAGAGAGAGAGAGAGAGAGAGAGAAAGAGAAAGATATATATATATATATATATATATAGAGAGAGAGAGAGAGAGAGAGAGAGAGAGAGAGAGAGAGAGAAAGAAAGAAAGAAAGAAAGAAAGAAAGAAAGAAAGAGAGAGAGAGAGAGAGAGAGGAGAGGGCGAGAGAGAGAGAGAGAGAAAGAGAAAGAGAAAGAGAAAGAGAAAGAAGAAGAAGAGGAAGAGGAAGAGGAAGAGGAAGAGGAAAGAGAAAGAGAAAGAGAAAGAGAAAGAGAAAGAGAAAGAGAAAGAGAAAGAGAAAGAGCAAGAGCAAGAGCAAGAGCAAGAGCAAGAGCAAGAGCAAGAGAAAGAGAAAGAGAAAGAGAAAGAGAGAGAAAAAAATAAATAGAAAAAGAACCAGATGAAATGATCGTACAGGAAACTTCTAACTCGTTGCACCTAAAAACAAAAGAAGAAGAAAAAGAGAGAGAGAGAGAGAGAGTGAGACATCAAAGTAAAACCACACTGCAGATGCTCCCCCCCAGAAACAATAAAAGAAACAACAATTTGCGCACTTCTTGTCCTCCCAAAAGTTGTCAGACGGAAGCAGCCTGTATTGTACATGTCTGTCTCGAACTCACGCTACACAAAGGCACATCAGCCCAGGTTTTGTAGCTGTTCTAAGCAAGCGTGTGGCAATAAACTCAGGATTACCACATGAATCACAGCCGCGGAGAAGCCCAGTTCACGTCACTCCTGGCTTAGTAGCCCCGGGGTGTCTTGCAACATGATGCTGTTTTCTGCCTTATAAGATAAATTCTGCATTTGCATGATTGTTGTTTTTTTTTTTTTTTTTATAAGATTTCGTGTTTTTTGTCTTATACAAGGTAAAGAAGAAGCAGTAAAAAGGAAATTGAAA
>NC_061846.1:16278001-16290501 GCF_019202785.1 Penaeus chinensis | reverse complement strand
CTTGCATAAAAGTGAGATTGGTTAATGAATGTGGCGTGTCTCTCATTTATTTAGAAATTTAGTTAGAAATAGAGAGAAAAAAAAAATAATGATGACATTAATGATAATGATAATGATAATAATAATGATACTTATATTACTACTACTACTAATGATGATGATGATGATAATGGTGATGGTGATGATGATGATGATGATGATGATGATGATGATGCTAATAATAATAATAATAATAATAATAATAATAATAATAATAATAATGATAATAATAATAATAATAATAATAATAATAATAATAATAATAATAATGATGATAATAGTAGTAGTAGTAGTAATAATAATAAAAATGATGATACCTGATATGACTTTAGATGTATATTTCTTAATCATTCTTGCATTCTCTGGCGAGCCTTTGACAAGCCGTAGGGATATGGAAATATCTGCCAATTGTATGGAAAAGAAAATCCGAAACTGACAAGCTCCATATCTAGTGCAATTTTTTTTTTTTAACATTTCTAAAATCCAAAACTCAAACATGTTTCGAATTTCGTTTCGAATATCCAAATCACGTGACCCTTTTTGTGTCGGCCGGGTGGGTTTCGAAGCCTCATTCCCGACGAGGCTTTTGTTCTTGATGGTACATAACGTGAGTCTCAGGCTTATGTGAAACAGCTGGTAAGTTTCGAAAAGGAAAAATTAAAGAAAAATAAATAAATATTAGGAGGTTTCTGGAAATCAGGAAAAAGGCGATTGAAAATAAGAGAATGAAAATTATAACTTGATTTCAGAATTATTTTATATCTATGCAGAAATGATCCAGAAAGAGAGAAAGAAAAAAAGGTGAAGAAGCCAGAAAGAAAGAAAAAAAAAAAAATAAATCAACGAGAAAAGAAAAAGAATTTGAAAAAAAAATGGATAAAAAAGAGGGAAAAGAAAACGAAGAATCCAGAAGAAAGAAAATAGAAAAGAAAACAAAAACAAACAAACAAGCAAACAAAAACATATTGAATAGAACGAGGAAGGAAAGAAAGAAAAAAAAAAAACGAAAAAAACACGTAAACCCCAGAGAACGAAGCAAGAAGAAAAAGAAGACAGAAGAACCCCAAAGAGAAAGCAGAAAATCAAAGAAAGTAAAATACAAATAATAAAAACAAATAAATAAACAAATCATATAAAAATATAAAATCAAATCATATATATATACATATATATATATATATATATATACTAACACAAAATGTCCACCAAACAAAGAAGGTAGAACGTGGGAGACGCAGACCAGGTAATTTAGGCTAATTACCCTCAACCAAGCAATTAAGGTTATAGCAAGGCTGACCTCGCCGGAAAAGAGGGAACGGTCAACAAGGCGCTGACGGCGTGTGTGCTCTTCCCTCGATATTGCTGTGCGAAGGAGGAGGAAGAAAAGGAGGAGGACGAGAGAGGGAGGAGGAAGTAAGGGGAAAGTGTGATAAAAAGAAGGGAGAGTAAGAGAGGAAGAAGAAGGAAGGAGAGAGAGAATGGAAGAAAAGGGAGATAATATCATCTCGATATTACTGTGCGAAGGAGATGGAAGAAAAGAAGGAGGAAGAGAGAGAGAAATGAGGGAGAAAGGAGGAAGTAAGGGGAAAGCGTAATAAAAAAGAAGGGAGAGTAAGAGAGGAAGAAAAAGGAATATGAGGAGAGGTAAAGGGAGATAAAGTGAAGGTATCATCTCGATATTGCTGTGCGAAGGAGAAGGAAGAGAAGAAGGAGAGAGAGAGAGAGAAATGGGGGAGAAAGGAGGAAGTAAGGGGAAAGTGCGATAAAAAGAAGAGAAAGTAAGAGAGGAAGAAGAAGGAAGGAGAGAGAGAATGGAAGAAAAGGGAGATAAAGTGAACGTATCATCTCGATATTGCTGTGCGAAGGAGAAAGAAGAGAAGAAGGAGGAAGAGAGATATGGGGAGGGAGGAGGAAATAAGGGGAAAGTGGGATAAAAAGAAGAAAGAATAAGAGAGGAAAAAGAAGGAATGAGAGAGAGAATGGAAGAAAAAGGAGATAATATGAATGTATCATATCGATGTTGCTGTGCGAAAGAGAATGAAGAAAAGAAAGAAGGAAGAGAGAGAGAGAAATGGGGGGAAAGGAGGGAATACGGGGAGAGTGTGATTAAAAGGAGAGAGAGTAAGAGAGGAAACAAAAAATAATATGAGGAGGGGAGAGAGAAAATGGAAGAAGGAAAAGAAGGAAGAAAATATAAAAGAAAGAAGACGAAGGGAAATAAGAGAATAAGGAAAAGAAAAGAGGAGATAACAGCAAAAAGGCGATAGGGGAAGGGAAATAAGGAGGAAGGAAGAGGAAAGGGGAAGAAAGGAAGAGTGTGATAAGAAAACGAAAAAGAAAGAGAAGGAAGATAAGGAAAGAAAGAGAAATAGGAGAGAAAGGAGGAAATAAGGGGAAAGTCTGATAAAAAGAAGAAAGAGTATGAGATGAAGACTAAGGAATATGAGGAAGAAAGAGAGAAAAGGAAAGAAAAGGGATATAAAGAGAACGTGCTGTGCGAAGGAGAAAGGGGAAAAGAAGGAGGAAGAGAGAGAAATGGAGGAGAAAAGAGGAGATAAATAGAGGAGAAAGGAGGAGGGGAATGTGTGATAAGAGGAAAAAGGAGAAGAAGAAGGAAAATATGAAAAGAGAAAAAAGGGGAAGAGAGAAGGTAAGGGGAAGGTGTGATAGGAAGAAGGAAGATAAAGAGGAAGAGAGAAAAAAGGGAAGAAAGAAGGAAATAAGGAAAAAGTGTGTTAAAAAGAAGAAGAAGAAAAAAGGAAAATTAAAAGGGAAGGGAAAAAAGGAAGAAAGGAGGAGATAAGGATAAAGTATTATAAGATGAAAGAGAAGAAAAAAGAAAAGAAAATAAGAAAAGGAAGAGAAAAAATGAAAAATGAAGATAAAAGAAGGAAAAAAAGCAAAAACAAAGATCAGAAAAGGAAGAAAAGCCAAAACGAAAATAAAAGAAAGAAGAAAAGAAAAAACGAAGATAAAAGAAGGAAGAAAAGCAAAAACGAAGATAAAAAAAGGAAGCACAGAAAACAACGATGATAAAAAAGGAAGAAAAGAAAAAGAAAGAAAAGAAAAAGAAGAAAGAAAGAAAAGAAAAACGAAGATAAAAGAAGGTAAAAGTGAAAAAAAACGAAGATAAAAATAGGAAGAAAAGCAAAACGAAGATAAAAGAAGGTAAAAGTGAAAAAAAACGAAGATAAAAATAGGAAGAAAAGCAAAAACGAAGATAAAAGAAGGAAAAACGGCTAAAAACGAATATAAAAGGAGGAAGAAAAGAAAAAAAAGATAAAGAAGGAAGAACAGCAAAACGAAGATAAAAGAAGGAAGAAGAAAAACGAAGATAAAAGAAGGAAGAAAAGAAAAAACGAAGATAAAAGAAGGAAGAAGAGGAAAAACGAAGATAAAAGAAGGAAGTAAAGAAAAAAACGAAGATAAAAGAAGGAAGAGGAGTAAAAATGAAGATAAAAGAAGGAAGAAAAGAAAAAACGAAGATAAAGAAGGAAGAAAGAAAAAAAAGATAAAAGAAGGAAGAAAAGAAAAAAACGAAGAAAAAAGAAGAAAGTAAAGAAAAAACGAAGAAAAAGGAGGAAGAAAAGAAAAAAACGAAGATAAAAGAAGGAAGAAAAGAAAAACGAAGATAAAGAAGGAAGAAAAGAAAAAACGAAGATAAAGAAGGAAGAAAAGAAAAACAAGATAAAAGAAGGAAGAAAAGAAAAGAAAAAAGAAGAAGATAAGAATGAGAAATGAAGAAGTAAGGGGAATAAGTAAGGAAAATGAAGGAAAGAAGAATAAAGAGAAAGAAGAGAAAGGAGAAATTAAAAAGAATAAGAAGAGGACGAGAAGAAGAGGAAGTAAAGGAGAAAAAGGGGAAGAAGAAGAAAAATCAGAAGAATAAGAAGAACAGAAAATGAAAGAAAGGAAGAAATATAATAAGAAAAAGAAGTTGAAGAAGAGAAGAAAAGGAGAAGAAATAAAAAAGATAAGAAGAAAAAATAAAGAAAGAAGAAGACGGAGAAGAAGAAAAGAAGAAAAGGAAATAACGAAAAAGAAGAACAGGAGAAGAAGAAAGTAAGGAGAAGAAGAAAAAGAAGAAGAAATAGACGAAGAAACAGAAGTGAAAGAAGCGAAGCAGAAGAAGAAGAAAAATAAAAAAGAAGGAGGAGAAGAATAAAACAGAGCAAAGAAAAATAAGATAAAGAAACGGAGAAGAAGAAAAAGGAGAAGAAATGAAGAAGACGAAGAAAGAAAAAGAAGAAAAGGAGAAAGAAAGAATGGATAAGCAGAAGGAGAAGAAGAAGAAAAGAAGAAGAAGAAAGGAGAAGAAGAAGAAGAATAAAAGAAGAAGAAGAGAGAAACAGAAGAAGAAGAAGAAACAGAAGGAGAAGAAGAAACTGAAGAAGAAGAAAAAAAGAAGTAAGCAGAAAAGAAGAAGAAGAAAGGAACAAAAACAGAATAATATATAAGGAAAAATAAGAAAGGCAGAAAAAGAAAAATCGTGATCTTCCTTCGAAATTGCTGTACAGAGAACCCCCCCCCCCCCCCTTAAACGAAATAAAAGAATACAAAATATGAGGAATAAAAGATTGAGAGAGAAAACGAGGAAATGTAAGAGGTGAGAGAGAAAAAAAGTGGAAAATAAAGGAGACGAGAAAGAAAAAATGGAAATAAAGATGGAGAGAGGGAAAAATGAAGAAAGATATGGAGGGGAGACGAGGCAGTAATGAAACGCAGAGGCAATAAGACAAGTTATTGGCGATAATGAAAGGCGCAGGAGGGAAGGAATGGTAATGATAAGGGAGCTGGGTGGTGAGTCCTTGTAATGAGGTTTTGTGGTGATGAGTCCTTGTAACGAGGTTCTGTGGTGATGAGTCCTTGTAACGAGGTTCTGTGGTGATGAGTCCTTGTAACGAGGTTCTGTGGTGATGAGTCCTCGTAATGAGCTTCTGTGGTGATGAGTCCTTGTAACGAGGTTCTGTGGTGGTGAGTCCTTGTAATGAGCTTCTGTGGTGAGGAGTCCTTGTAACGAGGTTCTGTGGTGGTGAGTCCTTGTAATGAGCTTCTGTGGTGATGAGTCCTTGTAACGAGGTTCTGTGGTGGTGAGTCCTTGTAATGAGCTTCTGTGGTGATGAGTCCTTGTAACGAGGTTCTGTGGTGATTAGTCCTTGTAACGAGGTTCTGTGGTGGTGAGTCCTTGTAATGAGCTTCTGTGGTGATGAGTCCTTGTAACGAGGTTCTATGGTGATGAGTCCTTGTAACGAGGTTCTGTGGTGATGAGTCCTTGTAATGAGGTTCTGTGGTGATGAAAAGCGGTGATGAGTCCTTGTAGTGAGGTTCTGTGGGGATGAGTCCTTGTAACGAGGTTCTGTGGCGATGAAGTGGTGATGAGTCCTTGTAACGAGGTGCTGTGGTGATGAATAGCGGTGATGAGTCCTTGTCATGAGAAGCGGTGTTGATGAAATGGAATGGTGCTGAGTCTTGGTTATGAGGATGAAAGCGGTGATGAGTTCTGGTAATGAGGTGCAGTGGTGATGAATTGGGGTCATGAGATTGAGTGGTGATGAGTTCTAGTAATGAGGTGCAGGTGGTGATGAATAACGTTGGTAAGATAGAGTGCTGATGAGTCTTGGTAACGAGGTGCAGTGGTGATGAATTGTGGTGATGAGACGAAATGATGATGAGTCCTGACAATGGAAACGCGATGGTGATGAATTGCGGTGATGATTCCTGCTAATGACAAGCAATGGTGTTGAATAGCGATGCACGAGAGACTGTTGTGGTGAGCGATGATGAATGGCAGTGATGAGTCCTGGTTATGAGACGTTGTAAAGAAGCGTAGAAGAAAGATGAAAGAAGAAGAAGAAGAAGAAGAAGAAGAAGAAGAAGAAAATGATGATGATGGTGAATGCTAGTAACGAAATAAAACAAGTGCCAATCACCACCCAGCAATGACGAATAGTGATGAATAACCCAATGATGAACGGACAAAGCGATAACTCAAAACAACAACAACAACAACAACAGAAACAGCAACAACAACAACGACAACAACTTAAGCCATATCAACATCATCATCATCAACAACAAAAACAACAACAAAAACAACAACAAAAACAACAACAAAACAACAAAACAACAAAACAACAACAACAAAAACAACAACAACAAAACAACAAAACAACAAAACAACAAAACAACAACAACATCAACAACAACAGCAATAACAACAACAAAACAACAACAACAACATTAACAAAAACAACAACAAAAACAACAACAACAACAATACGACGAGCCACGAGACACAAGAACGCCATGATGCTCAGACGAAGACGAAATAAGATCACAAAAAGAGTTAAAGACGAGAGGACGTGAAAGATGCTGCGTCACCGTGACCTCATAATGACCCGAGCATAATAGCGAACGGCGGGGTCAGAGTCGATCGATTAATAATAATGAGATTATAAACGAAGGAAGATTATCCGATCTCACCTCCTCTTGGGTGAGGCTGCTTGAGCTCTGTCAGATGTTGTGTGTGTGTGGGGGGTGGGGGGGGGGGGGATGTTTGTGTGTGTGCGCGCGCGCGTGTATGTGTGTGTACAGTATATATGATGTATGTATGATGTATTCATGTATGTATATAATGTATGTATTTATGTATGCATGTTTGCATGTATCTATGTATATGTATGTATGCATATATATATATAATATATATATATATATATATATATATATATATATATATATATATATATATATATATATATATATATATATATATATATATATACATACACACACACACACACACACACACACACACACACACACACACACACACACACACACACACACACACACACACACACACACACATATATATATATATATATATATATATATATATATATATGGATGGATGGATGGATGGATATATGTATATACGTGTGTTTCTGTGCTAATATGCATATTTGTATTTGTAAATCTATGATATATCTATATGTTACTGGATGTATTTATATGCTAATAATGTCCATGTTTGCAATTATGTACCGAATATATTCATGGATATTTCAGGACTGACAAACAAAACAAAAACAAACAAACACACAAACAAATTAGCTAACATAGAAGTGCAAAAATATAAATTGATGAGTCACCTACCACATGAAGAGCATCGGGTGACAGACCTTGGCATTCTATTATAAAATAAATAAGCGACATAATATACTTAAACAAACCCACCCACAACAAAATAATGTAAACTTGATCCCATATGAAGAAAGCTCCTTGGCCAACATAACATAAAGCCGAAATAATAGTGACAAACACACACACCATTACTCACCATCACCACCATCTCCTCGAGCTGCCAGAGGAAGTGATAGTGACGTGGAAAATCTGATTTAGTCGCGGCACAGAGACAGACACCGGCGCTGGGAGCTAGCAAGCGAATCGTGGAAACTGTAACAGCAAAACAACGTCATTTTAAGAGAGTAGGCAAGGGGAGAAAGGGCTGAGGAAGGGTTAAGGGGAAAGGAGAGAGAGGGGACAGGGACGTGAGGGGAGAAGAAGGGTGGGGAAGGGTTGAGGGGAGAGGAGGGAGAGGGGAGAGGGAGGTAAGGGAAGAGGGACGTGAGGGGAGAAAGGGGTGAGGAAGGGTTGAGGGAAGAGAAGGGAGAGGGGAGAGGGAGGTGAGGGAGAAGAGGGGTGGGGAAGGGTTAAGGGGAGAGGGAGGTGACGGGAGAGGAGGGAGAGGGGAGAGGGAGGTGAGGAATAATTAATGGAAGAATGGAGAGGTGAGAGGCGAAGGAGATGAGGAGAAAGTGAGAGGCGAGGGGGAAGAAGAAACCGGGTAATGGGAGAAGGAGTTAAGGAGAGTGAGAGGCGAGGGTTAGGGGCAGTGGGGAGAAAATGGAGAAGGGAATAAAGTGAGTGGAAGGGGAGGAGTGAGGGGAAGAAGAATTAACGAAGAGGATGAAGAGTGAGTAGGGTGAAGGAGATAGAGGGAGTGGATAAAAGGGGAGATAGTGATAAGGGGAGATAAGGGGATAGGGAAATTAGGAGGGGCAGGGGAAAGAGCAATGTAAAGAGAGATAAGAGAAAAGTTAAGAAAGGGAGTGAAAGAGGGGCAAGAGATATCAGAGGACGAAGGGGAGATAAGGGAAGTGGGGCGAAGGGAGAGAGGCAAGGGGAGGGACGTAAGGGGAAGGGGTAAGGGGTAAGGGATACCGCCGTGACTGCCCTCGAGAGATTATCTTCCTCGAAGTGTCAGCGCCGCAGCCTTGCCTCTCCCTGACGGCTTCCAGACGTCCAAAGAGACTCACAAGTCCCCGCAACGACATATCTATCAGAAAACAAACGCCATATTAGTCTAATCAAAGACCTAATCAAAAGGGGAGAAAGAGAGGGGGTGGGGGAAGGGGAAAGAGAGGGAGGGACAGGGGGAGAGGGGAAGAGGGGGTGAATGAGAGGGGAAGAGGGACAGAGGGGGAACGGAGGAAGAAAGAGAGGGGGGTGGGGGAAGGGGAGAGAGAGGGAGGGACAAGGGGAGAGGGGAAGAGGGGGTGAAAGAGAGGGGAAGAGGGACAGAGGGGGAAAGGGGGAAAGGGGGAGAGGGGGAAAGGGGGAAAGGGGGAGAGGGAAGAGAGGGGAGAGGGGAAGAGATGGAAAAGGGAAGAGGGGAAGAAAAGGAAAGGGGGAGAGGGAAAGAGGGACAGACAGGAAAAAGGGAAAAGGGAGAGAGGGTAAGAGGTAGAGCGAGGAAGATGGCGAAGAGGGGGAGAGGGGAGAAGGGGAGAGGGGAGAGGGTAAGAGGGTAAGAGGGTAAGAAGGAAAGAGAGAGGAAGAGAGTGACAGAAGAGAAGAGGGGAAAAGGGAGAGAGGGTAAGAGAATAGAAGAGAGAGGAAGAGAGAGAGGGAGAGAGAGTAAGATGGGGAAGAAGAAAGAGAGAGTAAGATGGGGAAAAGGAAAGAGAGAGTAAGATGGGGAAGAGGAAAGAGAGAGAGAGTCAGAAGGGGAGGAAGGTTCAGAAGGGGAGAGAAGGGGGGAGGGGCCAAAACAAGGGCATATATATTGTCAGCCGGAGAAGCATATTAAGCATCTCTCTGAACTTAACCTCGGTCTCACGAGAGATGATTGCCCAGGGCTTTCCAAGGATGCTTTTTGCCTCAACTCTGCGTCGTGAAGATTTTCTCGAGATGCAGAGAAGCGAGGAAGGAGGAGGAGGAGGAAGGGAAGGAGAGAGACAGTGTGAGAAATGAGGAGATAGAGGAAGATGGGGAAGGAAGATGGAGAGAGTGCAAAGAAAAGGAGAGAATATAAAAAGAAATAAGAAGAACAGTAGGAAAGCAAGGAGAATAGAGAAAAGAAGAAGTAAAGAAAATAAAGATACGAAAGAAGACGAAGATGAGAAAAGAGGATGAAGAGGTGAGTGAGAGGTAAAGGAGAGAAAAAATAACAAATACGAGGAAGAGAAAAAGGAAGAAGGAAGAGGGAGATGATGGAGAAAATGAAGAGGAAACAGGAAGACGAAGATCAAGACGAAAATTGAAGAGGAAGAAGAAGAAGAGGAAGAGGAAGGGGAAGGAGAGAGGAAATATACAAAGGCAAGAAATAGGGAGAAAGAAGAAGAAGAAGAAGAAGAAGAAGAAGAAGAAGAAGAAGAGGAAAAAGGTTACGAAATAGATAAAACAAGAAGAGAAAAATGGAATACGAGGAGAATCTCTCCTGTAAAAGAATTAGAAAGGAGGAGGTAAATGAAAAAAAAGATAAAGAAGGGAAAATAGACAATCAGAAATAAATAAACGAGATAACCAAATAAACAAATGAATGGAGTAATTGAAGAATATTTCCTTTAAAACAAAAAAGAAACGAGAAAGAAAGAGAGAAGAAAAAACACATAAGAAAATGAAGGAGAGGAAGGAGAAAAAAGGAAATGGAATTGCGTAAAAAAAATAATAGATGAGAGAGCGAAAAGATGAAGTAAAGCAGAAAGGAAAAAAAAAACTTGAAAGAAAAATACGAAAGATAGAAAGAAAAAATAAAAGAATAAAGGAGAACAGAAAAAACCAGAAGAAACGGAATATATAGAGAGAAGAAAAACGATAATATATTGTAATAGAGATTAATTAGAAATACAACAGGTTACGAAAGTTAATACAAAGAGAAATAGCAAAAAAAAAATCAATATCCTGTTTCCCGGGGCATGGAAGTACTCGAAACAATATATACCCAAACATTTCCCTTCTATATTGCTTATTATAATTCTATACAGTCTCTATAACATTTTTTTAAAGGATAAGGAAAATATATAGACACATGTTGTTTTATCCCTAATAGGTTTATATGAGTAAGATGGTCAGTATAAGTTATGTTCGTATTTTCATTTCTGTTTCAGTATGAAAGAGCAATGTTCAGAGAGAATTCAGCTTGTAGTGACAAATAATCGAAAGTTCTATCAGTCAGTGAGTATTTAACATTGATTCAAAGGATTTTCAACTCTGTTTCAGAAGGAAAGAAGAACATTTTTACGTAAGTTGAATATGCAGTAAATTTTGTTTTATCTATCTATCTATCTATCTATCTATCTATCTATCTATCTATCTACTTATCTATCTATCTATCTATCTATCTATCTATCTATCTATCTATCTATTTATCTACCTATCCATCTATCTATCTATCTATCTACCTATCTATCTATCCATCTACCTATCTATCTATCTATATATATATCATTCTACCCATTGATACTAAATATTGATAACTAATACAGACCAATACAATATCCGCTTCGCTAAGCAAACATTCAGATCTATCTTAAACCTGCACCGAATAAACAATACCAACAAAAATCAAAACAAAATCTCATTCTTGCAATTGCACAAACGTGAATCTCTTAATCTATGGAAATGCTAACTGATCACTTTTATCCTCTGCTGGATTTCCGGAATTCATCCTTCCTCGAATCGCAGCTAGAATATTAAGGACAAAAAGGATGATAAAGGTAGGAAGGGGGAAAGGAGAGAATATGAACGAATAATAATGATAGTAATAGTAATAATAATCACGGTTGAAATGATAATATTAATGCTGGATGATAATATTAATGCTGGATGATAATATTGATAAAAAACAATGCTATTGATGATGATAGTGTACGGATAATGATAATAATCATAAAATAATGATGATAATGACAATAACAATGATAACATTAATGACAGTGATGATGGCAGTGAAGAAAATTATTACAATAGCAATAATAGTGATAATGATAATGATAGTGATAATAGTAATATAATTATAATATGAATAATGAGAGAGTGAGGGAGAGAGAGAGAGAGAAAGAGAGAGATAAAGAGAGAGAGAGAGAGAGAGAGAGAGAGAGAGAGAGAGAGAGAGAGAGAGAGAGAGAGAGAGAGAGAGAGAGAGAGAGAGAGAGAGAGAGAGAGAATACAAAGAGAGAGAGAAAGAAACATAGCAGACGAAAAAAGAGAGGAAGGAAATGGAGGAGAGAGAGAGAGAGAGAGAGAGAGAAAGAAACATAGCAGGCGAAAAAAAGAGAGGAAGGGAATAGAGAAGAGAGAGAGAGAGAGAGAGAGAGAGAGAAAGAAAAACGACAGTGAGAGGACAAAGGAAGGAAAAGAGAACAAATAACCTAGAACAGAGACAGCTTGAACAGCCACTTCAGAACAGAGTGTATGGCCTTTCTCTGAAGTCTTATTACCCCTTTTCCTGAAGCCCTCCGAGAACTGGTTTCCTCCCCACTTCCCCTCCTTTCTCCCCTTCACACTTAGAACCCTCTTTTTTATCCCCAAGACTCATTTACATATTCTCTCCTACTTCCCTCTTACCTACATTCCCCTCCAATTGTACATCGACGCCCCTAGTGTACATCCACGCTATCCGCATACCCACACGCATATTCGTACTCCCCCCTCTCCCCCCACATATACATTTCCCCCACCCCCCTTCCCTCAACACATATTATCCCTCCCCCCCCTACACACATATACACACTTTCCGTGACCCCTACACACATATGCATACCCACCTCCCTCCCTCATACATCCATCCATTCCACTGCAGGACATAGGCCTCTCTCAATTAATTATTGAGAGGTTATATGGCATTGTCATCTTGCCTGATTGGATGCCCTTCCTAATCAACCGCGATTCGGCGTGCTAACATTTGTGCCACGGCGGTGACTTCCCCTATGACCCCACATGTACATCCCCTCCCCTCCCCCTCTCCTCATACATATACATGCTCCTCCCTCCCTCAACACACAGATACTTACTCCCCACCCTCCCCCCCCCCTTCCCCCAGCACACACACATAAACCTCCCTCTCTCCCTAAAGAAATTCCGGAATTTGAACTTACATCGTACGACTCAAAATTCCTCATTTCTGTGGAGGACCTGAAACACTCTCATTCAGTGCAAAGGGGGGTGGGGGTGGG
>NC_061846.1:16230501-16235501 GCF_019202785.1 Penaeus chinensis | reverse complement strand
AATGATAATAATAATAATATAATGATAATAATAATAATAATAATGATAATAATAACAATCGTAAAAATGATCATAATGATAATGACAACGAAATAATAACAAAACAAAAATGTGAATAATAATAACGATGATAATGATAATTATAATAATGGAACTATTACCAGTATTAGAAATAATAATGATGATGATAATAATAATAACAATGATGATGTTAAATATCTAAATAAGAATCTAAAACTGAACTCAATAGGTCAGATATTCTTATCACAAAAAAAAAAAGGTAAAATCCATATTACATAATGAACATAGTAAGTTAATTTGAACCCCCCCCCCCCCCCAAAAAAAAAAAGTAAGTTCATTTGACGTCCCCCCCCCCAAAAAAAAAAAAAATAATAGTAAGCTCATTTGACCCCTCCCCCCCCAAAAAAAGAGTAAGTTTATTTGACCCCTCCCCCCCCCAAAAAAAAAGAAAGAAAAAAAAAGTTAGTTTAATTGACTCCCCCCCAAAAAAAGAAAATAAAAACACACACACACACACACACACACACACACACACACACACACACACACACACACACACACACATATAATGAGAGGAGGCAAAACAAAACTGTACCCTGACCTCTAACGCACAAGATATTGAAAACCAACAGGGCTGAATTCAATAAAGAGATTATCGGTTCAATTATCATCCGGCCGTGAGTATCTGAGGAGAAAAAAACGACATGAAAGTACGCTGTTTTGGTTTTCAATTTGATGATAATCCAAAATGTAATTAGGTTTTATAATGCAAGACTGATCGAATTACATATCGGAAAAAAAAATGAAATTGTGTAATGATGTTGCTAGGAACAAAACAATCTTAATTGAGTTTTCGTTGCCACAACCTGTATGTTAGGTCAGTTACTTACATGCCATTAAACAAAAAAGAAAAAGCAAAAAGAAAGAGAAAGAAAGAAGTAAGAAAGAAGAAGAAGAAGAAGAAGAAGAAGAAGAAAATATATATACACCCAACACAAAATTAATTCCTTATTCATTCGAGAAGTAGCCTGTTGATAACTAAAATGCGATAGCTTGTGGGAAAGCTCTTAATGACAGTGATGATGATGATGATGATGGTGATGGTGATGATGATGATGGTGATGGTGGTGATGGTGATGATGGTGATGATGATGGTGATGATGGTGATGGTGGTGATGGTGATGATGGTTATGATGATGGTGATGGTGATGATATTGATGATGGTGATGGTGATGGTGATGATGAGGATGAGGATAAGGATGAGGATGATCCTGGTGATGATGGTGAAATGATGATGGTGATGATCCTAGTGATGATGATAATAATGATGGTGATAGTGAAGCTGATGGTGATATTGGTAATCATTACCATTACTATTATTATTACTCTTGTTTCTATTGTTTGTTATTGTTCTTGTTTTGCCATTATTATCATTATATTATCATCATTATCATTTTCATTTCCATTATTATTGTCAACAGCATCGTCATCATGGTGATGAGGATTCTATAAATAATAGCCATGATAATAATTACGATAAAAACAATAACTATGATGGTAAAAGTAATAACAATTATACTGATAATTATAATGATAATGACACCAAACGGCAGCAACAATGATAATAATGATAAAAAAATAATTACAAAAATAATGATAAAATTAAAATGATAATGCTAACGATAATCATGACTGACTGTGAAGTGAAGTGAAATCTCGTCGGATAAAAGATTCTTTGTATCAAATTCCTTTCGTCCAAAGAGCTTCAGGCGGTGAAATGTTGCGTCATTCCCGCCCCGAGAAACGAAGTGACGCGGCAGAGCAAAAGATGGCGCTGTTCAAGGGGGTAGGGGGGAGGGGGAGGATGGCGAAAGGTGTAAACAGAAATGCCACGTTTTCTTCGGTTTTAAAATGAGGAGATTATTTCAATTTCCTTGTTTATGGGTCTGCGATGCGTTATCTGGATTTTTATTTTCCTCATTCGCTTGATAACTATTGAATTAGGATTTAATTTTACTATATAACGGATGTAAAATGAGGTTTAAGGATAAAACATGAAGGAATACTGCTTTTCTCTCTTTCTATCTCTATCTCTCTCTCTCTCTCTCTCTCTCTCTCTCTCTCTCTCTCTCTCTCTCTCTCTCTCTCTATCTCTCCCTCCCTCCCTCTCTTACCGTTTCTCCTCATGAAACATTCAAGCTATCACCATCTTCCTACTATCAAAAATGCTGATAAAGAAAAATATAACACAGATAACACCTCCAGTCTTACATGTCCCCCTATTTTTGCTACGAATAAAAATCACACCGAAGGCTAACCCCCTGACTGTCGACGTAAACAAGCAAACCCGACTGAATAAACTGCCCCTCTGGTTCTCCCTGTGTCCATCTCCCTTAAAGAGACCGTTTTGGGAGCGTCCGAGAGCGGCGTCGTCCTCAAACTGCCTTTCGGGCGGACGGTACCACTTGTTTGGCTGCCTTAAATGGCTCCGTTAATACCTTTGTGACCACTACTGTTTCAGCTACTAGTGTTCCCTGCATTGTACATTCTCTTTTTTGGCGTATTACCGAGTCTGCTCTTATTCTTCTACTACTACTACTACAACTATTACTACTACTATTACGACTACTACTACTACAACAACTACTACTACTATTACGACTACTACTACTGCTACTACTACTACTACTACTACTATTATTATTATTATTATTATTATTATTATTATTATTATTATTATTATTATTGTTATTATTATTATTATTATTATTATTATAACTATTATTATTATTATTATTATTATTATTATTATTATTATTATTATTATTATTATTATTATTACATCATTATCATTATTATTGTTATTGTTATTATTATTATCATTATTATTATTAGTATTATTTTATCATTATTATTACATATCTGTTCAGGGGGAATGGGTCATTTACAACGATTGCGTATTTACCTTCACCTTTTGGTCTATCAACATTGCTTCTCCTACGTACCTCAAACCTACCACTACAGTACAACTACAGCCATTACAACGAATACAGTCGTAGAGCTTTTAATATCACGTATACAGTTATATCGATTTTGTTTTCTTTTCTTTTTTGTGGTGATATTACAGATATGTTCGGTTTTACTAGACACTCTTTGATTACTACTTATAAATGTACCCAATTGTTTGCCACCCGTAACCGTGTAGCTACAACGACCCCTACAGCTGTATAAAATGATTTTCAGCTTCTGTTACTGAGACCGACCTTAACTGATCGTTCAAAGAGAAAAACTCCAGTTTGCTCTTATCTGTTGTAGAATCCTCTTTGTTTCTGTAAAATTCTGATTCTGTGTACGCTTCCATTATCCAGATCAAGCCTGTGTCAATTACTGTCTGCAGATCTCGTAATGAGGGAGTAATTAAGTGACTGATGAAGGTTTACGAGATTGTTAATTAGGGAACAGAGCGAATGTTACTCCGCTTAACGTGTCTGTCTGTCTGTCTTTGCTGTCCCTTCTCCACCTTTCCTTTGCTCCCCTACGGCCCTAAATATATATATTTTTTTTTTTGTCTCTGTCTCTGACTCTGTCTGTCTGTCTGTCTCTCGCTCTCTCTCTCTACATTCTTCTCTCCGACCATCCTTCCCTTCTCTCCAGCTTCCTCTTCTATTTGTCTTCCTATACATCTAACCGAATCTCTCTGTCTATCTTTGTCTCCCTCTCTTTCCTTCCATCTTTATCCCTCCCTCTCTCCCTCTCCTTCTCCCTCACTTTCTTTTTCTCCGTCTCTCTTCCTCCTTACTCCTCCCCCTCCCTCTCTCTTCCTCTATTCTTCTCCCCTTCCCTCTCTCCCCCTTCTATTTTTTTTTTCTCTAAGTCTCTCTTCCTCCTTCCTCCTCCCCTTCTCTCCCTCTTCCTCCATCCTCCTCCCCTTCCCTTTCCCCCCCTTCTAACACTTTCTCTCCGTCTCTCTTTCTCCATCTTCCTCCCCTTCTCTCTCTCTTCCTTCATCCTCCTCCCCTTTCCTCTCTCCCCCTTCTAACACTTTCTCTCCGTCTCTCTTTCTCCATCTTCCTCCCCTTCTCTCTCTCTTCCACCATCCTCCTTCTCTTCCCTCTCTCCCCCTTCTAACTCTTTATCTCTGTCTCTTTTTCTCCTTCCTCCTCCCCTTCCCTCTCTCCCCCTTCTAACTCTTTCTCTCCGTCTCTCTTCCTCCCTACTCCCCTTTTCTCTCTCTTCCTCCATCCTCGTCCCCTTCCCTCTTCCCCCCTTCTAACTCTTGCTCTCCATCTCTCTTTCTCCTTCCTCCTCCCCTTCCCTCTTCCCCCCTTCTAACTCTTTCTCTCCGTCTCTCTTCCTCCCTCCTCCCCTTCTCTCTCTCTTCCTCCATCCTCGTCCCCTTCCCTCTCTCCCCCTTCTTACTCTTTCTCTCCATCTCTCTTCCTCCATCCTCCTCCCCGTCTCTCTCTCTTCCTCCATCATCCTTCCCTTCCCTCTTTCCCCCCTCTAACTCTTTCTCTCCGTCTCTCTTTCTCCTTCCTCCTCCCCTTCCCTCTCTCCCCCTTCTAACACTTTCTCTCCGTCTCTCTTCCTCCTTCCTCCTCCCCTTCTCTCTCTCTTCCTCCATGCTCCTCCCCTTCCCTCTCTTCCTCCATTCTCCTCCCCTTCCCTCTCTCCCCCTTCTGACTCTTTTTCTCCATCTCTCTTCCTCCTTCCTCCTCTCCGTCTCTCTCTCTTCCTCCTTCCTCCTCCCCTTCTCTCTCTCTTCCTCCATCCTCCTCCCCTTCCCTCTCTCTTCCTCCAACCTCCTCCCCTTCCCTCTTTCCCCTTACCCAAACACGCACACTGAAGGCGGTGCTCAGACAATGGTCGAAAGAGAAACAGCGAGAGGCGAGCGGCAGCGAGACCACAGAGGCTAAAAGGTCTCGGTTTCTTTTCCCTTTGTGTTGATGGCAAGGCGGCGCTCACTGCTGGAGACGTGA
>NC_061846.1:16213001-16215501 GCF_019202785.1 Penaeus chinensis | reverse complement strand
ACCGCCAGAAGCTCTTTGGACGAAAGGAATTTGATACAAGGAATCTTTTATCCGAGAAGATATTTGTTCTCCGTTATTGCAAATGTTGGAATAGTCGTTATTATTATTATAAGTGTGGTTATTAGCATTGTATTATGATATATGACGGAAGGTTGTAGTAATTTACGAGGAATTTATCATCATAATTGTCAGTGTTGTCATAATGCATTATTAACGCCCCTATGTCTAATATATCATCATTTGCATGCGGCTATTGTTTCTTTTCTGCTAGTAACATCA
Source organism: Penaeus chinensis (assembly GCF_019202785.1). Lineage (NCBI taxonomy): Eukaryota > Metazoa > Arthropoda > Malacostraca > Decapoda > Penaeidae > Penaeus > Penaeus chinensis. Next base: position 16,215,222 of record NC_061846.1, on the reverse strand, counting down.
ACACTATCTTTACACTATAGCTTCGTTAAGAAAATTGAACACTGCAGTTGTTATTATTATCAATATAATAATAATAATAATAATAATAATAATAATAATAATGATAATAATGATAACAAAAATAATAATTTTTATCATCATCATCATCATCATCATCCTTATCCTCCGCCTCATCTCCATCATTATCATCATCACCATCCTCCTCCTCCTCCTCATCATCATCATCATCATCATCATCATCATTATTATTATTACGATAAAATTTAGAAATATATTTTAGTACCTATGGGCTGAAGTTTCCTTAAACCAGCCTCCTCCTCCGTAATCCGGCATCCTCTTCTTTATCCGGCATTCACTTCCCTAATCCGGCATTCACTTCCCTAATCCGGCATTCACTTCCCTAATCCGGCATCGTCTTCCCTTATCCGGCATCCTCTTCCATAATCCGGCATCCTCCTCGCTAATCCGGCAACATCGATGGACACTGATTTAACGTTTCCTTAGCTACCATCGCCCCCCCCCCCCCCCATTATTTACGACCGCCACTGGTGCTTTATTATGCCTCCCTAAGATTAACATTATTTTCTCAATATATGTACCGCTTAAGGGATCATTTATAATGTTTTTTTTCTCCCGTTTCTTTTTTTTTTTTTTTTTTTTTTTTTACTGTTGTTTTTTTTTTTTTTTTTGTTTTTTGATGGTGAGATTCACTTGTTCGGATTTTAGATTTACATTAAGTTTTCCCTTTGATTTTCCTGTTATTTTATTATTATTATTATTATTATTATTATTATTACCCTTCACATATTGATTGATAGTATATATAAAAAGGATGTCAAAATAATTAGATTTGATTAAGCTCCGTGGCTCTTGTTCTGAATTTTAAATTGTATTCCGAAGTGTTTCAAAAATATTAAATGTTGTTTTTTTCTGTTTTTATTATTATTATTATTATTATTATTATTATTATTATTATTATTATTATTATTATTATTATTATTATTATTATTATCATTATTATTGTTATTATTTATAATTATCACTATCATCCTTATCATCATCATCATCATCACTATTATTATCACTATCTTTATTATTCTTACCATTATCATTATTATTACCACTATTATTATTACCACTATTGTTATTATTATTATTATTATTATTATTATTATTATTATTATTAGTTTTTTTTTTTTTTTCTTTAGCCATGATTGGAAATAAAGGCTTTATTGCTTTAATAAAACTTCATAAATACGCTTGGGGATTTTGCTGTAAAGAAGCATGCGAGCAATTAATTATTAATTAATTAATTTTCATGAATTGCTTTTGATTAGAAATTTGTGTCTGTGATATTGTTTGTTTGTTGCTGTTGTTGTTAGATTGTCATGATAAGCATTATTTTGCAATTATTGTCGTTGTGATTGTAATAATGATTACATGATAATAATGATAATAATGATATTAATAGTGATAATAATAATAATAATAGTAATAATAATAATAACGATAATAATAATGATAATAATAATAATAGTAATAATAATAATGAACAAATTGTGGTAATAATTATAATGATAATAATAATGAAGATAAGGATAATGATAGTGATGATGATGATGACAATGATGATGATAATGATAGTTGTAAATAACGATAATAATAATAATAATAATAATAATAATAATAATAATAATAATAATAATAATAACAATAATGATAATAATAATGATGGTAATAATAGTAATAATAACAATAACGATAATAATAGTACTACTACTACTACTAGTTGTAATAACCATAATAATAATAGTGGTAATAATAATGATAATAGTAAGAATAATAAAGATAGTGATAATAATAGTGAAGAAGAAGAAGAAGAAGAAGAAGAAGAAGAAGAAGAAGAAGAAGAAGAAGAAGAAGAAGAAGAAGAAGAAGAAGAAGAAGAAGAAGAAGAAGAAGAAAAAGAAGAAAAAGAAGAAAAAGAAGAAAAAGAAGAAAAAGAAGAAAAAGAAGAAGAAGAAGAAGAAGAAGAAGAAGATGATGACGAAGTAGGAGAAGAAGAAGAAGAAGATGATGATGAAGGAAGAGGAGGGGAAGAAGAAGAAGAAGAAGAAGAGGAAGAAGAAGAAGAAGAAGACTAAGAAGAAGAAAAAGAAGAAGAAGATGATGATGATGATAATGAAGTAGGAGAAGAAAAAGAAGATGATGATGACCAAAA
>NC_061846.1:16200501-16205501 GCF_019202785.1 Penaeus chinensis | reverse complement strand
GGGAAGAGGAAAGGGGGGAGGGGGTGTCAACAGCCAGACACCCCTCGTCCATCAGCCTATCACCCCCGCACACAGCCACACCATCCGCTAACGAGGTTCCGCAATCACTTCGCGGAGGCAGCCTTGTTCCTCCTGCAGTCAAGCGAAGGATGCTGTTACCATGTATTAACGCCCGCGAAAAAAGAAAACAAAAAACAAACAAACAAAAAAAAAACAAAGAAACACCTTGGCCCAAAAAAGTTTTGTCTTGACAGAATAGCAAAAGGAGAGAATAGTCGGGTGTAATTTAGCTTTTAATAACTAAAAAAGAAATTAAGACAAATAAACACCTTGCCACAAACAAACAAACAAACACAAAAACTTTGTCTAGAGAGCACAACAAAAGGAGAAAGTTGTCGAGTGTGATTTAGTTTGACAGTCACCCATTTGTTGAATAGAAGTGGTGTTTATGCAAATTATGCATATGCGTGTCACTAATTCTACTGTTTCTTTGTTAATTCCTACGATAGGTGTATTATGTAAGTGTCAGTCATCTGCCTCTGGATCTGATAAACAGCTGATTTGCATTCGAAGCTCGAATGCATTTTGGAAAATCGTATTTTAACGTATGCTTACATGTGACCAGCTGGCTATAATAAGATTTTCTTATTATATGTGTAGAAGAGAGAGAGACAGAGAGAGAGAGAGAGAGAGAGAGAGAGAGAGAGAGAGAGAGAGAGAGAGAGAGAGAGAGAGAGAGAGAGAGAGAGAGAGAGAGAGAGAGAGAGAGAGAGAGAGAGAGAGAGAGAGAGAGAGAGAGAGAGAGAGAGAGAGAGAGAGAGAGAGAGAGAGAGAGAGAGAGAGCGAAAGAGAGCTAAAGATAGATAGATAGATAGATAGATAGACAGATAGATAGATAGATAGATAGAGAGAGAGAGAGAAAGAGAAAGAAAGAGAGAGAGAGCGAGAGAGCGAGAGAGCGAGAGAGCGAGAGAGCGAGAGAGCGAGAGAGCGAGAGAGCGAGAGAGATTGTAGTATTGATAATCGTAATAATGACATTTTTACTGCTTCTGCTACATTATCTCTACAGCCACGGAACATATTTATGGTGACAGGGAAATAATGGTATGAACAATATCAATAATAATAATGATTATGATGATAATAATGACACTACTATTACTGCTGCTAACAAGGATAACAATAATGACAATAATACATTATCATTATCATTATCATTATAAGTAACACTATTAATATTCGTCATCATCAATATTGTAATCATTATCATGATAATAATAACTGATAAAGATCATGATGGTGAAAAATTATAATGATAATGATAAAAATAATAACAGTAAGTTGTTGATGACGTTGATAATAATAACAGTGACAGTTATAATAATGATAATAATGATGATAATAATGATCACAATAATGCTAATAATAATAATGAAAATAATAATGGCCACCCTCCCCCCTCCTTCCCCTTGAAAGCCGCCCCTGCCTCCCCCCTTAACCCCCCCCCCCCATTAAGAAGTGACCAGACGTCGCGATGAGGCACGAGTGTCAACACGGCGACAAAGCCAAACATTCACGGGGAGATAACCCTGGCACGCGGGTGGGGATGGGGGAGGGAGGGGGAGGGAGGGGAGGTTAAAGATGGATTTGGGGGGAGGGGAGGGGGGGAGGGGGAGGTTAAAGATGGGTTGGGGGAAGGGGAGGTTAATGTTGAGTTGGGGGGGAGGGGGAGGTTAAAGATGGATTGGGGGGGAGGGGGAGGTTAATGATGGGTTGGGGGGGAGGGGAGGTTAATGATGGGTTGGGGGGGAGGGGAGGTTAATGATGGGTTGGGGGGAGGGGAGGGGGGAAGGGGAGGTTAAAGATGGATTGGGGGGGAGGGGGAGGTTAATGATGGGTTGGGGGGGAGGGGAGGTTAATGATGGGTTGGGGGGGGAGGGGAGGTTAATGATGGGTTGGGGGGGAGGGGAGGGGGGAAGGGGAGGTTAAAGATGGATTGGGGGGAGGGGGAGGTTAAAGATGGATTGGGGGGGAGGGGGAGGTTAATGATGGGTTGGGGGGGAGGGGAGGTTAATGATGGGTTGGGGGGGAGGGGAGGTTAATGATGGGTTGGGGGGAGGGGAGGGGGGAAGGGGAGGTTAAAGATGGATTGGGGGGGAGGGGGAGGTTAATGATGGGTTGGGGGGGAGGGGGAGGTTAATGATGGGTTGGGGGGGAGGGGAGGTTAATGATGGGTTGGGGGGAGGGGAGGGGGGGAAGGGGAGGTTAAAGATGGATTGGGGGGGAGGGGAGGTTAATAATGGGTTGGGGAGGGGAGAGGGGGAGGGGAGGTTAAAGATGGATTGGGGGGAGGGGAGGTTAATGGTGAGTTGGGGGAGGGGAGGGGGGAGGGAGGGAGGGGAGAGGAGGAAGGGAAGGGTGTATGAGGGAGAGGGGACTAGGGGAGTTAAGGCTGGGTTTTGGGGAAGGGGAAGAAATAAGTGTGGGGGAAAAAAGGTTGTGGGGGAGAAATTGGCGTTTGGGAAAAAATGGGAATGGGGGAGAAATGGATATGATAATTTTGTGAGGGTGGAGGAAGAATGGGGAATATTGGGTTGTGGGAAAGAGGAAAGGGGAGGAATGGGGGGGGGGGGGTTTGGTATGTAGGGAGCTGAGGGGAGGGAGCAATAAGACGTACTTATAATGAAGGGGAAGCTGGAGGTACGTGATCCTGAGGGAGGGGAAATGTGAGTATCTGGAGTGAGGGAGTGGGAGGTTGCTGGGAATAGGGGAAGGGGGGGGGGCGGAGGAGTAGAAAGAAGGAGGGAAAAGAGAAGGGAATAAAATAGATGTAAGTGAGGATAGAAGAATAATGAATAATCCTAAAATGTGGTGCGGGAGAGGGAAGGAGGAGGGGGGGAGGAGGAGGGGGGGAGGGGGAGGGTGTCAGGTGGTGTATAGAGTGATGGGGAAATAAACGAGGTTAGGGAATATCTACGATAAAGAAGGGAAAAGGCAAGGAGAAGGGATGGGAAATGACAATGTACGAGGGAAGGGGATAGAGAGAGGGGATGGCGGGGGGGGGGGGGGGGTGAATAGGGAGAGGGCATAGGGAAAGGATGGATGAGGGAGGAAGATGAGGGAGGAAGATGAGGGAGGAAGATGACGGAGGAAGATGAGGGAGGAAGATGAGGGAGGAAGATGAGGGAGGAAGATGACGGAGGAAGATGAGGGAGGAAGATGAGGGAGGAAGATGAGGGAGGAAGATGACGGAGGAAGATGAGGGAGGAAGATGACGGAGGAAGATGACGGAGGAAGATGACGGAGGAAGATGAGGGAGGAAGATGAGGGAGGAAGATGAGGGAGGAAGATGAGGGAGGAAGATGACGGAGGAAGATGAGGGAGGAAGATGAGGGAGGAAGATGAGGGAGGAAGATGAGGGAGGAAGATGACGGAGGAAGATGACGGAGGAAGATGAGGGAGGAAGATGAGGGAGGAAGATGACGGAGGAAGATGAGGGAGGAAGATGAGGGAGGAAGATGAGGGAGGAAGATGAGGGAGGAAGATGAGGGAGGAAGATGAGGGAGGAAGATGAGGGAGGAAGATGACGGAGGAAGATGAGGGAGGAAGATGAGGGAGGAAGATGAGGGAGGAAGATGAGGGAGGAAGATGAGGGAGGAAGATGACGGAGGAAGATGACGGAGGAAGATGAGGGAGGAAGATGAGGGAGGGAGATGACGGAGGAAGATGAGGGAGGAAGATGAGGGAGGAAGATGAGGGAGGAAGATGAGGGAGGAAGATGACGGAGGAAGATGAGGGAGGAAGATGAGGGAGGAAGATGAGGGAGGAAGATGAGGGAGGGAGATGAGGGAGGGAGATGAGGGAGGGAGATGAGGGAATGATGGAGAGGCAAGGGGTTCAATTCCATTATTCATGGATGGTTTTCTCGCTCATTGGGGATGACAATGGGCCGATGCACGCAAACACACGCTCACACATGCATGCACTCTCACATGCACGAAGGCATACGTACAGGCGAATATAGAGCTAGAGGGAGAGGGAGACAAACATATTAACCAGAAAGAGATTATGAGAGATAGATAGATATAGATAGATAGATAGGTAGATAGAGAGAGAGCTAGAGAGAAAGAGACAAATATTTTAACCAGAAAGAGATTATGAGAGATAGATAGATATAGATAGATAGATAGGTAGATAGAGAGAGAGCTAGAGAGAAAGAGAAACATTTTAACCAGAAAGAGATTATGAGAGATAGATAGATATAGATTGATAGATAGGTAGATAGAGAAAGAGCTAGAGAGAGTGAGACAAACATATTAACCAGAAAGAGATTATGAGAGATAGATAGATATAGATAGATAGATAGATAGATAGAGAAAGAGAGAGAGAGAGAGTGAGACAAACATATTAACCAGAAAGAGATTATGAGAGATAGATAGATATAGATAGATAGATAGATAGATAGAGAAAGAGAGAGAGAGAGAGAGAGAGAGAGAGAGAGAGAGAGAGAGAGAGAGAGAGAGAGAGAGAGAGAGAGAGAGATTAAAAAGATGTAGAAGAAACAGTAAGAAAACATAAATACTAAATACAGTAGAAAAAAAGAAAGAAGAGTACATAAAGGTAATCACTAAAGAGACATAAAAAGAAGAAGAAGAAAAAAAAGAAAGAATTAGAAGACATGAAATACAAACAAACAGAAAAGTGAAAAAAATATAAACCACAAACAAACAAACAAACAAACAAAAGCAAGCGAACGAGGAAATTTCTATAAAAATCGCCAGATCGCGTCTTAAGAGGCCAATCTCCAGGAATTAATCAAGAAAGGAACTTGACAGCTGGCAGAAAGTGGCCCGGACGCAGGCGGAGAAGCGGGGGGATCTTTCATCAGCTGACAGGCTCCACGGGTGTGCTTTTCTCGTTTCTTCCCTTTCTGTTCTTATGAAAAACAAAATATTCTTTTTTTTCTTCTTCTTTATGTTCTTTTTCTTAATCTTCTTGTT
>NC_061846.1:16167840-16177840 GCF_019202785.1 Penaeus chinensis | reverse complement strand
CTTGTAAGCCGACCCATGGAAACGTGAGAGAGAGATTATTTTCAGTCAACGAACAAAAGATGTTTTTTTATCTTATATTCCACGAAGGATGAATCCGCTCGCTGTATCCCCCCCCCCCCCCCCACCTCATGACCTAAATTTTTTTTTTCTTTTTTTTTCTGTTAGAAAACTATCAAGACTAACGGAATTTACAGAATTAAGAAAGGTCGACCAATTTTCTACCCAAATTTACTCACTCAGAACGAAACCGACGTATTTTTGTCTTAACTTTAAAATTTAACGAAAAAAGAAGAAAATGAAATACATATATCCAGGATTCTTTTTCACGGAGTCATTTAATTACCCCCTCCCCCCCCCCTCCCCTCCTCCCACTAATTTTTAAAAATCCAGACCCGCGCATTACGAAAATCGATAATAACCCAAGAATCGAAAATTAATTAAGCACCAAACACCTTTCTTCCCACACCCGCGTCTCTAATTAATCTCAAAACGAACTGTTACGTAATTAAGGAAAACGTTAATGAATTGCCTCGTCGTTCCATTGTTCAGTGTACACGACGTGGACGAATGAGGCAGCCGAAAGAGGAGCTTTTAGTGCTAATGGCCGACCCGCTCCAAGGGCGACGCGGATGCTCTCGGGCTAAAATTTGAGGCGATTTTGAGGGATTAAGACTTGTCTCGGGGGCGGGGGGCGGGGGGGGGGGGGGGGCTGTGTCTTGTTCACGCAGAGGAGGAAAAAAGTTGGAAAAGTTGTCGGGATCTCAAGTAATCTTTTTAATGATTCGCGAGTTTGATGGTTTTTTTTACACATACACATATTATATATATATATATATATATTTATATATAAATAAATAAATAAATAAATATATATATATATATATATATATATATATGTACACCATACATTCATATGTATATAAGATATATAACATATACATACATATTTATATATTCATATATATGTATATATATTTATATATATGTATATATATATATAAGATATGTAACATGTATATGTTTATATATATGTACATATATATGTACATATCTATCTATCTATCTATCTATCTATATATATATATATATATATATGTGTGTGTGTGTGTGTGTGTGTGTGTGTGTGTGTGTGTGTGTGTGTGTGTACATATGTATGTGTATACATATAAACACACACACATGTGTATATATATTCATATATATATATAAAATATACATATGTATATATGTGTAAACATTATATACATATATATATATGTATGTAAAAAAAAATATATATATATATATATACATATATATATATATATATGTATATTAATATAAACATATATATTTGTATGTAAATATATATATATATATATATATATATACATAAATATATATATACATATATATATATATATATATATATATTTACATATAGATATATAACATATATATTGATATACATATATATACATATATGTATATGCATATATATATACATACACACATTATATATATATATATATATATATATATATGTATATATATATATAAGTAATATATATATAAGTAATATATATATATATATGTATATATATATATATATGCATATATATATACACATTATATATATATATATATATAATATATATATATATATATATATATATATATATATACATACACATATATAGATAGGTAGATAGATAGATAGATAGATAGATAATACACACACACATACATATATGTATATATATAAGAATATATGTATGTATATGTATAAATATATGTATGTATATATATATATATATATATATATATATATATATATATATATATTCACACACACACACACACACACACACACACACACACACACACACACATATATATATATATATATATATATATATATATATATGCATACATACATACACCCACACACACACGTATATATATATGTATATATATATAATTTATGTATATGCTTATCTTATATATACATATATGTATATACATACATGCATACACATACACATACACACACACACACACACACACACACACACACACACACATATATATATAAACATTATATATATATATGTTTATAAACATTATATATATGTATATAAATATTATATATATATATATATATTTACAATTATATACGCACATTTTCAAATGTATATCAATACATACTATATTATTTATTCATCTATTAATTTTACATGTGTGCACGTAAGTATATAACCACACACACACAGCGTACCCTTAGCCTCCCCCCATACACCACTAAATTCTTATTTCGCCCCTTATTTCCCCTGACACCCCCCCCCCCCCCAACAAAGGGCGCGGTTGCCCTCCCCTTCCCCTTCCCCGCCGCCCCTGCACAGAGAGAAAAAGCGACCGACTGGGCTGTACAAGTCACGGGTAGAACTTTGAACGTCGCCTCATATATTTACGTTTAACACACGTTGCGTCATTAAAAAGCGGTAATAATCTTCAACGCCGCTCATCTACAAGTCATTAAAAAAGTCGTAATCACCTTCGCTCACGCTATTTCGGGAACCTAAAACCCTCATTCGAACTGATATAAAATTTGGTTTCCTTGTGCGCCGAAAAAAACGACAACTCGTAAAGGACAAACAACCTCCCGTGAGCGCGAGGCTAGAAATATAAACACCGGAGAGCGACCCGGATTCAAAACCCGGACTGATTAATGCTTCGGATAAAATGAAGCTTCGTTTGAGGACGGTCGGGTCACGAGACGCAGCAGTGAACCCGTTGGAAAGGAGGAAGGAGGACGTAGAAAAGAAAACACAGTAACAAGAAATAGTGAGATAAAAACAACCGGTAAAACAGTGTGATGATATTGCTCGAGTCGTGAACGCAAAGGTAGGAATAAAGACCAAAACAAAAACAAAAATAACGACAACAAAAACACCGAACAACAACAAAGATAGAAGAGATAACGAGAGCTAGATTAATAGTAAGCTAATCGAAGTGGGAAGTAAGTAAATGTATTAGCGAATGATTCATTCCATTTCATTTGCCTTTTTAAAGTTGAATAATCAGAGAGAATGGTGTTCGAAAAGTGGACGCGACGAGAGGAAAACGAGGCCAGAAATGTGCACGCCCGAAAGCCAACCAAAGTCGAAACCCGGATTGATTAACGCTTCGGATAAAATGAAGTTTCTTTTGATTTCGACCGGGGGAGGAGAAATAAGAAACTCGTTTTCGAAGCTCGTTATAAAAGGGAAGGGGGGGGGGGGGTGATGGACAACAACGAAAACAGCAACGGCAACAACGAAATCAGCAACAGTAACATAGCAACATGGCAATAGCAACGACAACAGCGAAAACAACAAGAAACAGTGTTTTGGAATACTAGAAGTAGAAAGCACATACATTTCATCTTTGCAAAAAGTTTTACAAGCTTATTTCTTGTAAAGGTATAATTACTACAATTTAACAATAGCCAGGCTCTTAGATTTCATCCAGACACTGATATTTCATAAGTATATTTTTTTCAAAATTACAAAATTGCATTCTGAACAAAGACATTTCCGACAGCTACCAAAAGGAACTTGCTTATGAATATTTTCCAACATAGATTGCACTCTTCTTAACCCATAACATCGAAAAGCACTCTGTCGACACTCAGGAAAAACTTAACTTATCATCTTTTCTCAGAACATGGAAATGCAGTTTTTGTTGATTGCTTGTAATTGCTAACAGGAAGGGTCAATTATCTATATATTTCGATAGTTCACAAATTTGTTCTTTGATGAAGGATGATCAGTTGTTCAGTCTCGATCCTTGCAAATATGGAAATAAAGTTTATTGATATAAATGACAGTATATAGGTTCGAGGTTTGAGAGTTTTCGCTATCACTGTGTTTGTCCACAATTTGGATTTGGCAATGACATTTCTGAGAGACAGATTTTCAGATTTTATCATTAGATCGCACTGAAGGCCTTTCATTTCCTTGATTCTATATTCGTTTACAGATTACTGGTGTTATAGCAGACCAATGTTGTTTTTCCTTTTTTCTTTAATTTTTACCTAGCTCAGTTCATGACCCCAATAGACATTTATTATATACGAGTCGGTAGTGTGTATTTATTTTTCCCATTTCATCCTTTCGTACAAATTATGTTAATAAACACAACTACTACATATTCATTAATTCAATTCAAATTATCCTCATTCATTTTTGGCGAAATGCACTAAATGATATGATTTAGTCCCAGCTCGCGACCTCTGCATGGTTCGCTACCTATGCTTCGAAAAAACCCTTATCAGAGCATCAGCATTTTCTCTGTGTATCCGACCGCAAAGACCTTACGAGGGAGTTTATCTGCATCTCACTGCACTGAGGGATCCCGAAGCCTGGACATCAGAGTGGGTCTCAGAGGCTCTTATGTTCGCAGGATCAGATTTAAAGTGGAGTTCTCATCCCCACTTACTCGGAATTATTGATATTAAGTCTAAACATGCCACGCTATTTTGGGGTAGTTATTTTTTTTCTGAAAGTTACATCATCAGCGTAAAATAGAATGATAAAAAGGATGTCAATGAAACTAATTTAGTGTCGCTCGTTTTAATCTTCAGAGCATATTTGTTCAGAGAGCTGGTTTGACACTAAAAGGATCCACTTGTATTATGTGTACATTGCTGAAAAATGAAAATAAAAAGAAAGAGAAAAAAGAAAAAGAAGGAAAACAAGTTAACATGATTTAGTGGCTCGATATAGTTTTTAGTTCACACTATAATCCAACAGACACAAACATACATTATCTACCTATTCTGTCTAACACTCTCTAAATATCTATCTACATAACGTATCTTTACCCTTTTTGTCAGACAGTCTCCTCTTTTGAATCCATTTTGCTCTTCAACTGTCCTGATCTTCTTAATACTGGTTTAAACCCCGATACGAACAGATGAAACCCAGCATCCCGAAAACACGATGATGTTAATACATTAAGAAGATGCGTAATAAGGAAGCTAATTTGTCGTTTTGAATGCGGTAAGTTACTGGATTCATTTCCGTAACAAGTTTATTTGCTTGTTTATTAATTTTAATCTATATTATGATTATGATAAAAGAAATTATAATGATAATGAGGATAATCATCATAATTATGATAATGATAATAATGATGAAGATATCAATAAAAATATTGATAAAGATATTGATAATCATATTGAGCTTAATAATGATATGATGATGGTGATGACAATGGTAATGATAATGATATAGATAATAATGACAAAAGTAACAATTAATAATAACATTAATGATGATAGTAATAACGGGATGATGATGATATTAATGATAATGATAAATATGATAATGACAATAGTAACAATGAATAAAAACAATAATGACACTAATAATGGTGATAATGATAATGATAAGGATAAACATATCCTCCCTTTCATTTTCGTGTCATAACATATATTTTATTAACCCATTCATAATTCACAAGATTACTTACAAATTCCCAATCTCACCTTTTTTTTCCATTTTGGTATTAGACTTCAACTTATTCATTCATAGAAAAAGATAATTTTGTGTTGATTATGGCTGGTAGATAAGTATATACATGTGAAAGACGGCCAGTTACGTTAATAGACTGACAGATGTATAGTGCTTATATACAGATGGATAGATAGATATATAGTAACACGGCGTAAGAGACAGACGGATAGATAAACACTCAAACACAAATATATTTACTTAGAACTATCTAACTGATAGAACGAAAGAGAGAGATAGCATACCACAATAAAAAATTAAAAAAAAAACAAAAAACTGTGGGATATTATATACAATGGGCTCAAGGAAAAGGAATTCCTCCATTGTAAAATTCTGGATCAAAATTTATGTATATTGTTCTCCTGGGAAAATGTTAGGCTGAGAAAGAGCCAAGGAGGAGGGAGGAGGAGTGGGGGGGGGGGGGGTGAAGGAAGTGTGTAACTGTGCAATAAGGTAAGAGTTAGAGATAGGGAGGTAAGGAGGGAAGGAGGAGGGAGGAAGGCAAGAGAGGAAGGGAAGGTGGGAGGGGAGGAAGAAGGGAAGGTGGGAGGGGAGGAAGAAGGGAAGGAGGGAGGAAGGGGAGGGAGGGAGGTAGAGAGAGAGAGAGAGAGAGTTAGAGAGAGAGAGAGAAAGAGAGAGAGAGAGAGAGATAGACAGAGAGAGAGAGAGAGAAAGAGAGAGAGAGAGAGAGAGAGAGAGAGAGAGAGAGAGAGAGAGAGAGAGAGAAAGAGATAAAATAAATGACAAAACATACTCTACAAGATTTCCAAGATCCTAGCAATAGAAAATTCACGCCGTTGAAAAACGAAAGACGCGAAAGAAAGGGAAAATAAAGAAAATGAAGAAAATACAAACACACACAAAGTCAAAATAAATGTAAAAGGCTAATGTCAGTCGAGATCGAACCTCAAGAAGGGAAATGGAGGTCTCGAGAAAATGAGTTACATATCAGCCAAGTTATTCACAGAATTCCTCAAAAAGATCCGAAATTCTTTGAGGTGAAGGAGGAGGAGGTGGACGAGGCACGGGTGGAAGAGGGGGAGGAGGAGGAGGAGGAGAAGAGAGGAGGAGGAAAGGAGGAGGGTATGAAGGAGGAGGAGGAAGATGTGGTGGAGGAGGAGAGTGAAGGAGAGGGAAATGGAAGAAGAGGTGGAGGAGGAGGAGGAGGAGGAGGAGGAAAGGAGGAGGGTATGAAGGAGGAGGAAGAAGATGTGGAGGAGGAGGAAGGTGAAGGAGAGGGAAATGGAAGAAGAGGAGGAGGAGGAGGAGGAGGAAAAGAGAGAGAAAGAGGCATAGGAGGAAGAGGAGGAAGCGGAGGAGTAGGCACAAGAAGAGAAGGAAGAAATATAGGAGAAAAAGGAGGAGGAAGAGAAGGAGAAAGACACATAGGAGGAGGATGAGGCACAATAAGAGAAACACAGGAGAAGGAGAGAAAAGGCACAGGAGGAGAAGGAGTAAGAGAGGAAATGAAGCGAGAGAAGAAGGAGGGGAAGGGAAGGAAGGCAATAAAGAGAGGGTAAAATGATCCCCAAAAGACGAGAAGATGGAGGCTTCGTGACTCGCCAGCAGGAAGCCCAGGGCGGAAGGCGTCTGTGTGAGCAAAGATGTCAGGGAAACGAAGAAGGCGCTGAAGGGGGGACGGAAATAGGCGGCGGATCATCAGGCGGGAGATGAAACGTCACAAGAATGAGGGAGAGGAAAGGGGGAAGAGAGAGCGAGAGAGGATAGGGGGAAGAGAGAGAGAGAGAGAGAGAGAGAGAGAGAGAGAGAGAGAGAGAGAGAGAGAGAGAGAGAGAGAGAGAGAGAGAGAGAGAGAGAGAAGAGAGAGAGAGAGAGAGAGAGAGAGAGAAAGAGAGAAGGGTCTAAAAGGGGAATATGTAAGGAGAGTCCCAAAGACGAAATTGACAAGAAGACTAATTTGCACACACACACACACACACACACACACACACACACACACACACACACACACACACACACACACACACATATATATATGTATATGTGTGTGTGTGTGTGTGTGTGTGTGTGTGTGTGTGTGTGTGTGTGTACATGTATGTATACATATATACATCTATCTATCTATCTATCTATCTATCTATATACATATACATATACATATATATATAGTTATATAAATATATATATATGAATATATATATATATGTATATATATATATAGATATGTGTGTGTGTGTGTGTGTGTGTGTGTGTGTGTGTGTGTGTGTGTGTGTATATATATATATATATATATACACATACACTAAATATATACTATAATGAATAACTAAGAAGAACATGTAAACGAATAAACAGAAAGATAAATAAACAATCCATCCACTACGGAAGACAAGCAAAATCAACCCAAGCAAAGAGCAAGACAGGCCAAGCCGATACAAGATTAAAATCAAGCGCAGTGAGAGAGACGGCAGAGTGTGTGTGGGGGGGGGGGGGGGGGCAGAGTCTCTCACACAGCGGCGAAACAGTACAACATAAAACACGGGGAATTGTAGGCTCAAGCACGTGTTATTTCTACGGCGTAGGTGCCGAGGGAGGAATTGAAAGCGACATATATATAGATATGGTTCTGTTGATGTGTGTTTTGGGATGGGAGGGGGGGGGGAGGGGAGGATAGAGAAATGCAGGGGAATGGGAGGGTGTTGATGTGTGTGTGTGTGTGTGTGTGTGTGTGTGTGGATGGTAAAGGTGCGTATGTTTATTTGTGTGTGCGTTTCTGGTGTAGATTAGATTCATAATACCAATATTTTTGCATAAATAAAAAATTAAAAAAAACCTACCTACAGATAGCAAAATATAAATACAGGAACGTCTACTAAATAAAATGAAAACAGATAGTGAGAGAAAAACATGATTTTCAGATAAAGCTTCTCACCCACTTTGGCTATTTCATTCCGTGTGTATAGAAATTTAGGTTTTCGACAGGGGGGGGGGGGGATGCCGTGGGAATGGACGAGAAGTTATGGAAAATATATGTATGAATATCTAACTTCGAGAGATCGAGGAATTATGTAATTGAGTTTATACTTTTATATATCTCTAAGCATTTTTTTCCTTTTAGTTCTATCTTTTTTTTTTTTTTTTTTTTTTTTTTTTTTTTCTTTAGTTTGTTTGATTTATTTACTATAATTAACTCTTTGAGATTTTTTTTTACGAATGAAATGCTGACATCGCTTTTATTAACGAAGAAAAATGGGTGAAATACAACACAATCATAACACACGTGTTTGGCAAATATAACAGGCAATTTAAGAAATACATGTCGCATAAATTAGCCCTTAGCCTCTTCAGTATATTTCAGTATATTTCAATTTATTCGGTATATCACTGTTTACATTTCGGAATAGCTTTAACCCCCAAGCGCTGAATTCCCTGAACAATAGTTTCGGGACATTTATCGAGGGACCGATGACGCATTTAAACCCAGGCCGCGCCGCTGAATCGCCTTTGACAGTGATTCGAGGCAGTGCATTACGCCTTCGGGATATCGGTTCGAGGGTAATGGAAGGCGTCATGCGAGGACAATGCCGGGGCTAATCTGAGAGGGTGAGCACGGATGGTGTATACATGCAGACGCACATACGGACTATGCGCACACATACGCGCACAGATATAGAGGCATACACACACGCATACACGCACAGATATAGAGGCATACACACACGCATACACGCACAGATATAGAGGCATACACACACGCATACACGCACAAATATAGGGGCACACACACACGTACACACACACACACACACACATACACACACACACACACACACACACACACACACACACACACACACACACACACACACACATACACACACACACAAACACACACACACACACACACACACACACACACACACACACACACAGAGGCAGTTATACATACACGCACGGACGGAATTGAGGTTTTCATCTGAATAGCAGCAAGAATAGGCCAAGTAACGGAAAACCAAAGATCGGAATCACTTAAAGATAATACGCCGTTGCAGGAGAGATATAACTGATAATTTGAATATAATCCATATATCACCAAAATATTTATTGATTTGCTTTGTCGTGGACCTGATTCCCAGCATGATCACTATGAATTCAACTGTTATTTAGTCATTGTGGTTAGCATAACACAATCTTCGTTGTAGATCTAGGTTTTATTAGTGGTAGATGAAACGAAGTGCAACAGACGAGTTTAAATCTAAATAGCTTGGTATCAGAGAGGTCCTAGTTGCGTGGCGACCCTTAAGTGTCCTAAAGTAGTGTTGTGCCGCTTGAGAGTAATCAAGGAATTTCCTGATGGGCCATTTCTGGACGCTTAAGTCATCGGTATCTCGAAAGTACAAGTGGAAATCTACCAGGAGGAAATTTTGGGGCACGAGAGGATTGAAAAGCTCAGGTGTCATGCTCTCAACTTACATCAACCGTACAAAAATAGAGTAGAAGCGGTA
>NC_061846.1:16155340-16162840 GCF_019202785.1 Penaeus chinensis | reverse complement strand
AATGAATTAAGTAACTGTACAACTATTGTTATTCTATTTAAATATTAAATATTATCATTTCTAGGTTATCTGTCATCTTTATTTACTTATTTATTCATTTATTGGTTTATTCTTTTGTTTATTTATTATTTTTGGTGTGGAATGTAGCCTCATAAAGAATCAATGAAGTGTTTACATAATTAAATATATTTACATTTATTACATTTGAACATACGAACAAATTACTATGAAATGTCTAGTTAGAGGATTTTGGCTTTTTTTTTCTCTCATTCATCTCAACTTTTTTTCTTATATACTATTTATTTGAGGGGGGGGGGGCGTTCCTCCCACGATTTCTTCGTACATTTTCAATATCAGAATCTCATAAATTTCTTGGACAAACATTCCTAAAATTTCCTCTCGTTTCATCATCTCAAGTTCCTTTTATGATTCTTTTTTTTTGACAAAAATTCGTCCAAAGATCAACAAAAAAAAAAAAAAAAAAAAAATCAGACTCGTCTTACCCTTTTTTTTTTTTTTTTTTTTTTGAAAAGCAACAGAGTGAATTTTTTTTTGTGTGTTTTATTCTCCTCTGTTTGCTCCACGTCGCTTCTGCTTTGTTATTATCGTTATTTTCTTTTTCTTCTTATCATTTTCGCTTGCTTCGTTGCCTCCTTTCTTATATATATTTTTCTTTCTTCTTTTCTTCTTTTCGTCTCTCTATTATCGTCTGTTCTTTCTCATTTTTGTTTCACTTCTTTTTCTTTTCTTTTCTTTTGCCTGTTCTTTCTCATTTTTCTTTAATTCCAAAGCTTTGTTTCTACCTTTTTGTTATTTTTGTCTTATCCCTTTTTCCTCTTTTCTCTTTATTTTCTTTTTCCTCTTTTCTCTTTAATTTCTACTCATTTTCTTTCGTCTCTTTAGTGGTGATGATGCTATCGCGATTGTCATAATGTTTTTTTTTATCATTATCCCCGCCACCATCACCACCAACACCACCGTCATTATCTCCGTCACCACCAACACCACCGTCATTATCTCCATCACCACCAACACCACCGTCATTATCTCCATCACCACCAACACCACCGTCATTATCTCCGTCACCACCAACACCACCGTCATTATCTCCATCACCACCAACACCACCGTCATTATCTCCGTCACCACCAACACCACCGTCATTATCTCCGTCACCACCAACACCACCGTCATTATCTCCGTCACCACCAACACCACCGTCATTATCTCCACCACCACCAACACCACCATCATTATCTCCGTCACCACCACTGTCAGCATCATCACTATCTCCATCATCATCACCATCACCACTCCCAATGTTCACCGAAATAATTACCAGCATCACCACCGCCTCTTTCATCGTGGTTGAAAGTCGTTCTTTTAACATTTCTTTACCTTCGAATTATCGGATTATCTCCTTCTCCCTCTCACTCCCTCACCTCTTTAAAACCCCATAACCCTCCTCCTCCCCCCCCCCCCCTCTTTTAAACACCTCATCACCCACCTCCTCTCTCTGTCTCTCACCCCCCCCCCCGTTTAAACAACCCCTTACCCCCTTCCTTACCCCCCCCCCCCCCCACACACATCCAAAAATGACCTCACTTTAAGACAAAATTATATCTATACGTAACGCAATTTGCTCTGCCTTGAGCTGAAATATGTGTTTCCTTCAAGCAAAATGGAAACTCACGACACTGTTTCCTCTTTCCTTCTTTTGATCTTCCTCTTCTTCTTGCTTTTGCGCTTATTACTCTCTTCTTCCTTCTCTTTCTCCGTTTTCTTCGTCTGTTTGTTTCTTTGTCTGGCTTGTCTGGCTGAATTTTTGTGTCTTTGCTTCTCTGTCTGTGAGCTTATCTCTCTATTTATTTATTAATCTCTCTCTCTCTCTCTCTCTCTCTCTCTCTCTCTCTCTCTCTCTCTCTCTCTCTCTCTCTCTCTCTCTCTCTCTCTCTCTCACTCCTCTCACTCTTTCCCTTCCTCTGCCGTTTTCCCTCCTCGCCCTCCCCCCCCTTTCTCTTTCCCCATCTCCCTCTTCACTTACTTCTTCTCCTTCTCCTTCATCCTCTCCCCTTTCCCCTTCTTTCTCCCTCCCGCTCTCCCTCTCCCTCTCCCTCTCCACCCCACCCTCTTCTCCCTTTCCCATTTCACTGAATGAAATGTACGGTTGCAAAATGAGTTATAGTATTCTCTTTGTTTATCGACCTTTTTTATGAATGAAAGAGTGGCGTACGCTGCGTGTGACTGATCGAGCGAGCTTTGGTGAAGATCAGATTGCTGAATGAGATGTACTTTTTATTTATTAGTGTTTATATAGTATCCTTTTAGATTATCTTTTAATGGTTTAGAGCTATTATTTATGTTGTCGATGTACTGTTTATTTGCAATTGTTTGAGACGTAATTTTTTTTTTTTTTTTTTTTTACGTAATTCCAATGAACGTCGCCCTTAAGGAGAGACATGAATAATAATACATGACGACGCTTGTTATTTAACAGTTCTTTCTCACTTTGCTTGGGTAAAAAATAACAAAATATCGATTAAAAATACCACCAACAATAACATAGTTGTAGAAAAAAACAACACAATGCACACATTAGAATTACTATGAATGAGACAACAGTTTCGAAACTATTGTCTCATTTTTAATGAATTTATTTTTTGCAGTGTGGGTTTTTCTACCACAGTATCAACATAATAGAGAGTTTTACCATTTAAAACAGACTAGTTATGAGATGTTGCCTTGTCATAAGAAATTTCGCAGTAAGGAATTCATGCAAACTGTACCGTATCGCAGTTAATTAGCATACCGCAAAGATAAAATCAAGATAAGACAGAGTTTTGAAGGATTCGCTCATTATTCCCTAACGTCTTGTGGTGCTGATGATAGTATTTGAGCTGCAGTAAAAAATAGTAATAAAATGTCGGGAAAAAAGTAATAAAATTAATGGAAGCTGAGGGATGTTATTATCAAAGCTGTTATTCTTAGCGATGACTGCCAACACGTATCTAAAATTTCCACCAGTTTTTTAAAAAAAGATGGAGAGCTAATAAAGTACACTATTTATGGAGCGTATTGGTGAGTAGAAGCAATAGACGATAAGAAAGGGAGGGGAGAGAGATAAATATAATGGACAAACGACAAGAGGAAGTGGCTGAGAAATAGAGTAGAGAGATAAAAAAAGTAGAAAGGTAAAAGCCTGCTCTTCCTCCCTCCCTCTGTCTCCTATCTTCATAAAAAGTCCTTATCTGTCAATTTGTCTTCTTATTCACGATTTTCTATTAGCGACAGAAGGAGGGTCAGAAGGAAACAAACAAATTGGAGTGTTTTTAATCTTTTATATTTGTTATTATCAATTATTATTATCTTTCTTATTTTTTTTATCATCTGTAACATCATCTTTATTATCTTTATTTCAATTATTTATTATTTCTGTGTTTTTTTTCTTTTATTGGTTGTTATTATCTTTTTCGGTATTAACTATTATCTTAAAATTTATTGATTTTTTGTAAACTTTACTTATATCTCAAATTTCTCGTAGACAAACAAACAAACTTTATTACCTTACTTATCTCATTTACTTCCTCGTAATCAAGTCTCCCTCGAGATTGCTTGGAAAAAAATCCATCTTTCCTGACAGACGATTAAGGAAAATTTAAGGAAAAAGTAAAGAAAAGGTAAAGAAAAAGGGTCATTCTGCGACCTTATTCCGGAGACGAAGGGATGAAATTGTGCCGATAGAAGCATGTAAAGTTTGATTTCATTTGAGTCACCAAACGGAGTAATAATTTTTTTATGGCTGATCACAAGAAAATGTCAGACTGTCCGACCGTCAGGGAAGCAAAAAGGTAATAAATGGTGCAAGGAAAGACAATTGAAAACACCCACACACACGCGGTGATCAACTGCACACACACGCACACACACACACACACACACACACACACACACACACACACACACACACACACACACACACACACCTATACGCACACTTAGACTCTCCCTCTCTCTCTCTCTCTCTCTCTCTCACACACACACACACACACACTCACTTACACGTACACTTAGACTCTCTCTCACACACACACACACAGCCACATATTTACATACAAACGCACTCACATGTACGTGCGAACTCAAACGCTGGCTTATTACACTGGAGAAAACATGTAGTACATAAAAAATATATGTATATATCTACTTTATTTTACCTTTTTATTCGATTCCATTCATTTATTTTATTCACTTTTTTGCTTTAAACATATTTATCAATTCATTTATTTACGTATTTATCTATTCACTTAGTCTATTTCTACCACTGATGCCGCAGCTGTGTCGAGAAGCTGACACCGTGGCATGTATGGTATTTATAACCAGCGCTGCAGAAGCACTGATGTTCATTAACGAGATGCCATACTCGTAAGGAATGGCAACACGGCAACACTTTTCTCTCTCGGGAGTATAGATACGCTATGGTGGGAAACATTGCCTGGCATTGTTCAAGGGCCGATGTGTCGTGATGTTCTGAATGTGATGCAAGACGGGCAGGAAGCTATATTTAAAGACCGTCGTCCCTTCGGCTCATATTGACGGCGCTGTGGACACTACGTGACAATTCTGACACAATGCGTGTACACAGGTACGGAGGCACACACACACACACACACACGTTTGGAATTCATGTCGAACAAATTGCATGTAGAACAATGAAGGAAGTACAGAAAAACACACGAATATGACAAAGGCCTTTTCGCATTTACTACTTCATCAGGGCATACAGAACAAGAGATACATAGAAGTAGATATACATGTACTTGGCAGTCAGGTCACGTCGGTGATCAGGTGAGCGACGACCTTGGCTAGTTCGTGGCTCCCCGTTGCGGTATTGAAGTTGTTAGTAGAGTGTATGTATGCCGCTTCTACCATCTTCCTTTGTCGTGGGGGCAGGCCCTGTTTAATGGAGGCCTGGGACCACTTAGGGAGATGGCCGTCGGTATCGACGTCAACAACGAAGGCGCTCCTCTCGTCATGTCGTCGGAGGGCGTTGCGGTGTTGGTCGATTCGTCGTTCGCCAAGTACATGTATATATACTTCTCTCGTTCTGTATGCCCTGATGAGGCAGTAAATGCGAAAAGGCCTTCTGCACACACACACACACACACACAAACACACACACACACACACACACACACACACACGCGCGCGCGCGCGCATATACATATATATATTATATATACATATATATATACACATAAAAAAATATTTACTTTAACATCAATCACAGCTGATATGAGGCTGCAGACATCGATAACGAATAAGGAGGAGAGCTTTACAAAGAGCTCGTGGTAATGACCCGAAAATCCTAGGGTTCGGGTCAGCAAAGAATTTATAGATGAAATTTGTCTGATATGAGATATGTAGAGGGGTTTAGGTGTGGGTAATAGCGCTTTGGGTTAAAACGCCTTTCGGTAACTGAACTTATAAAGCTAATACCATTGTTCATAACTCAGATATTTTTTTTCGTATTACACCTTTTAAAGCATATATTCCCATGTGAGGTTATCTGAGTGATAATGCGAAGACTTTTACAACATTATTTTAATAAATATTAGGAAAATGTATAATTTCTGAGGTTCTGCATCTGATTAACATTTCGAATTTACAAACAATTAATTTCAATTTCAATATATTCATCGTAACGACCAAGCTTCCCAACAGCACATCGGAGAGCTAAAAACGAAAATATTTACACATTTCATTATGTAAATACCACGAGGAAAATAGGACTTTTTTCCCATATATCACCGAAAAAATTCCATCGGGATCAGAAGGATGTGAACGAACGCTGTTGTGGCCGCCCGCAACGCCATCTCTCGGCGCATTCTTCAAACCCATTTTCTAAGGAAGCTTTAGGATTCATAATTAATTTGGTTCTATTTATCAACCTCCGCCAAGCTCTTTATCATATTCAATTACCTTGTATTTTGCATATGACAGTTTCCTCGTCGATAGCTTTTATCATGAAAAAGTCTGAATGAGAATGAATACTTTCACAATGCAAAAACATTTCATTGTTACTCACTGAATTAATGTTTTGTGCTTATTTATTGTATATAATGCATGTATTGTATGTGTGTCATTTATCTCTCTGTCTGCTGATTTATTATTCAGTTTATTTACTCTTTTCCTTTTTTTTCTGTTTTAATAATGACAATGTTACTTTCTTTCGTTCGTTATGTCTGTGTGTCTCTCTGTCTGTCAGTCTGTCGGTCTGTCGGTCTGTCTGTCTGTCTTTCTGTCTCTCTCTCTCTCTCTCTCTCTCTCCGGCCAGGCCATATCTAGAAGGCCCGGGCGAAGCTAGAACTTCGCAAACCAAACCACCACCATCTCTCTCTCCTCTCTCTCTCTCTCTCTCTCTCTCTCTCTCTCTCTCTCTCTCTCTCTCTCTCTCTCCCTCTCTTTCTGTTTCTCTTTCTGTTTCTCAATCTCTCTCTCTCTCTCTCTCTCTCCCTCTCTTTCTGTTTCTCTTTCTGTTTCTCAATCTCTCTCTCTCTCTCTCTCTCTCTCTCTCTCTCTCTCTCTCTTTCTCTCTCTCTCTTTCTCTCTCTCTCTCCCCCTCTCTCTCTCTCTCCCCCCCTCTCTCTCTCTTCTCTCTCTCTCTCTCTCTCTCTCTCTCTCTCTCTCTCTCTCTCTCTCTCTCTCTCTCTCTCTCTCTCTCTCTCTCTCTCTCTCTCTCTCTCTCACTCTCTCTCTCTCTCATTCTCTCTCTCTCTCTCTCTCTCTCTCTCTTTCTCATTTCCTTTCGCAACCCCTACATTTCCTCCAACATATAAACTTGTCCACTTCTGCATCTCTCTCAGACACCTCCTTTCTCCTTTTCTTCTTTTCCCCGTATTTATCACCCTTGTGCCTTTCCTTTCGTCCGTTCTTATTCGTGACGTCACTAGGAAAACCGGAAAGTGACACCATCAGCAAAAAAGAAAAGAGAAAAAAAAGGCAAGGGAAGATATGTTATTATTAGTTATGGGGAGGTAGATAAATATTATAAAAAAATAAAAAATAAAGAATAAATAATAAAGGGACAAAAGAAAAGAAGCTCATGTTTACACATTTACTTTTCAAATCCTCGTGACAACTTGGCGTGACAGCTATTTATCTACATCGATTTTTTTAAAAATTTACTTTGTGGATGACGATGACAACTCACACAGATAACTTCAAGACGCATCTGACAACATAATCTTTCCCCTTTTATTTCTTCCACGAGCCGGTCATGCGCAGCTGCGAGTCGATGACCCAACACTTGAATTCGGTGTGGGGAGGAGAAAAGGGGAGAAGGAGGAGGAGGAGGAGCATAGGGAGGAAGAAAGAGGAGGAGAGGGGGAAAGAGAAGGAGAAGGGGAGAAGGAGGAGGAGGAGGAGGAGAATAGGGAGGGAGAAAGAGAAGGAGGAGAAGGAGATGGGGAAGGGGAAGGGGAGGGGGAGAGGGAAGGGGAA
>NC_061846.1:16137840-16142840 GCF_019202785.1 Penaeus chinensis | reverse complement strand
ATTCTCCCTCACTCATCCCTCCTCCCATCTCCTTCCCTCCTTTCTTGTGCCCCCTTCCCTTTTCCATGCACCCTTACATCCTCTCCATTCCTGTGCACCCCTCCCCTCTCCCCTCCCTCCTTGTGTCCCCCCTTTCTCCTCCCTTCAACTGGCCTTCCCCCTCCTCCTCCCCTTACCCCTCCCCCATCCCCCATCCCACCTACCCCTCATGAAAGTATCTGGATGTCTTCCAACTCATAATGAATAACACGATGGCAAAGGAAGTTCGGTGAGCCTTGCTTCTGAAACGGTATTTACTATGACAGAGTAAGGGGGAAGGAATGCTTTCGCGTGGAATCAGGCGCTGGAAGGTGGTGGTGGGACCTTTCTGAATTGGTTAGAAAAAAATAGGTAATCCTGTTCGTTAACTGGTTTCTTTTCAAGAATGAATCGGGAGATATGTGAAAAGGTTGACACACACACACACACACACACACACACACACACACACACACACACACACACACACACACACACAGACACACATACACACATGCACACACACACACACACACACACACACACACACACACACACACACACACACACACACACACACACACACACACACACACACACATACACACACACACACACACACACACAGAGAGAGAGAGAGAGAGGGAGATAGAGAGAGAGAGAGAGACAGAGATAGAGATAGAGATAGAGATAGAGAGAGAGAGAGAGAGAGAGAAAGATAAACTGAGACAGACAAGCCAAAAGAGAAAAAAAAAAAGATACCTAAGAAGAACTACACAAACCAACCAACCAGCAAACCGACAAACGAAAGAGGCAAAGAACACGACAAAGATTCCTCGCCAAACTGGGGCACACGACGCTACGCTCGCATTGCTCAGATAAACGTCCCATGATAAGTGTTTTCGCCCCAGTGTGAGATCAGGGTCGGACGAACGACACCCAGAAACGGCTAAGCTGCTCGTGATGCTGCTCTTTGAACCCGAAGTAATTGTTTGTTGGTATTACACTCTCTTTTGCTCTTCATCTTGCTCTCTCTCTCTTCCTCTTTGTTTGTAGACTGTCATTTTTTGGTGACTTTTTTTTGTTTCTGTCTATCTGTGTGGCTGGCTGGCGTCATTTTCTCTGTCTCTTTCTGTTTCTCATTGTCTCTGTCACTTTGTCCTTCACTTTCTTTGTCTCTGTCTCTGTGTCTCACTTTCTCCGTCTTGTCTCTCTGTCTTTGTCTCTCTCTTTTCTGTCTCTATCTGTCTATCTGTCTCTCACTTTCTCTGTATCTGTCTTTTTGTCTCTCATTTGTTCTGTCTCTGTCTGTTTGTCTGTCTCTTACTTCCACTGTCTCTGCTTATCTCTCTCTCCTTTTCTCTGTGTCTCTCTGTCTGTTTTTTCATTTGTTCTGTCTCGGTCGGTCTGTTTCTCACTTTCACTGTTTCTATATGTTTGTCTCTCCCTTTCTCTGTCTCCTTCTCATTTTCTCTACCAACCTTTCTCCTCCATCTTTGTCTCTTTGTCTCTCACTTTCTATGTGTCTGTTTGTCTGTCTCTCATTTGTTCTGTCTCTGTCTATCTGTCTCTTACTTTCTATGTCTCTGGCTGTCTGTCTCTCATTTGGTCCGTTTTTGTCTATCTGTCTCTCACATTCTATGCCTTTCTCTGTCTGTCTCTTGCTCTCTGCATTTCCTTTCTCTCTCTGTCCATTTATATCTGTCTCTATTGTACCTATCGCTCTATTTTCTATCTCTTTCCTTTTATCTCTCACACTGTGTGCATTTACATACATTTACATATCAATTTTATCATCTGTCTTTGACTCTTTGATTTACTTCATCATCCTTTTTCCCTTCTCTCTTTTCTTATTCACCTCATTATCACCCTTTCCCTTCTTCTATTTCGTCTTTCATTTACGTTATTACTGCATTTTTTTTCTCTCTCTCTTCCCTTATTTACCTCATATCTTCTTTTCCCTTCTTTTCTCCATTCTTCCTTCTTCATTATGCATTTTCCTTTTTTCTCTCTCATCATCTTTCTCTTCTTCCCTCTTCGGCACTCCTTTTTTCCTTCTTATTCTTCCTTTATTCATTCACCTTATCTCTGTTTGTCTCTTTTTCTCTCTTATCCTTCATTCCCTCCTCTCTATTCTCCCTTTCTCATCTCGTTTACATTCTTTCTCGTATTTTATTCATCTCTTTTCTCTATTTTTCCATTTTTTTCTCGTCTTTTATTCACATCTCTCTTTTTTTTTCTTTTTTTCTCGTCTTTTCTTCATCTCTTCTCTCTTCTCTCCTTTCTTTCTTGTCTATTAATCACCTCTTCTCTCTTTCTCCTTTCTCCTTTCTTCTCGTCTTTTATTCATCTCTTCTTTCTTTTTCTTTTTTTCTCCTATATAATTATTTTTTGTCTCTCCATTTTCCCTTCTTCACTCTCTTCTTCTCTTCCCTCTCCTTTTTTTCCTTCTTCTCTCTCTCCTTTTTTTCCATTCTTACTCGTCTTTTATTAACTTTTATCTTTTTCTTTTTCATTCTTTTCTCTCTTCTTCGCTCTCCCATTCTTTTTACCCATTTTTTTCGTCTTTTATTAAGGTTTATCTTTTATTTTCCCTTCTCCTTAATATTCCGTTATTCCTCATTTTTATTAACTTTAATCTCTTCTTTTCCCTTCCTTTCTCTCTCTCCTTCCCTCCCCCACCCCCACCTACACCCCCATCTCTGTCTCCCATCCCTTGCGAAGTAATAGATAGATAATCAGGACAAAGGTATTCATCAATATCTATCGACGGCTTGACTTGCCCTGTCTATCGATCGCTTCTGCCCTGTGGCTGTGCTGCCCTCGGAGGCCACGCCCCCTTTCTCTTCAATTCCCCCCCCCCCCCCCTTCTTCCTATTCTCTCCGCCTTCTATGCTTTCCTTCTTCGTTCCCCTTCGTCGCCCTTCCTATCTTCCTTTCTTTTCTTTTTTATTTTTCTATTCTTCTTCGTTTTCATCCTTCCTTCTCCTTCTCTCTCAGTTCTTCCTTTATTTTCCTCGTTATCGTTTTTCCTTCGTCCTTCTTTCTACCTTGGTTTTCCTTCTCCTTATTTCTCCCTTTCTCTTTTCTTTCCCCACTTACTCCCTCCCACTTAATCCTTCTCTTTCTCTCTTCCTTTCGTCTTTCCTTCTCCCCTCCCCCCCCCTTTCCTCTTCCTTCCTCGTTCTCTCCTTCAGCCCTCTTCATATTCTCCTCCTTCTCCTTTCTTCCTATTTCCTTTTCATTCTTCTTCCGCTTTCCTTATTCCATCAATGCTTCCTACATTGCCTTTCCCTCTCCTTTCCATCCTCCTTCTCCCTCCTCCCTCCTTACCCCTTTCCTTCCCTCTCTCACTTCTTCCCTTTCCTTTTCCCTTCATTTTCATCCTTTTTTCTTCCTCCTCTTCTTCTCATCATCATTTTCTTTTCTTCCTCTTCCTTCTTTCCCTTCTCCTCCTCCTTTTCCTCCGTTTTCTTCTTCCCCTCCTCCCACTTTTTTTCCCTATCCCCTTCTTCTTTAATCTCTTCTTTCTCCTGCCTTCATCTCTTCACCCTCCACCTTCTTCCTCCTCTTCCTCATTTTCCTTGTTCCCTCCTCCATCCCTTTTTCCTTCTAAATTTACCCTTTCTACTGTCCCTTCTTCTCCTTCCTCCTTTTCACTTCTCCTCCCTTTCCCTCTTCCTTATCCTCCTCACTTTCCTTACCCCTTTCTCCTCCTTTTCCTTCTCCCCTCCCCTTTTCTGCTACTCCTTCTCCTCCTCCTCTTCCTTCTTCCCTTTCCCCCTCACTCCTCCTCCTTCCCCCTTCCTCCTTTCTCCTCCTCCTCCTCTTTTCCCTTCCCTCCTTGCACTCATTCCTCCCCCTCCTCTTCCTCCCCCCTTTCTCCTTCTCCTTTTCCTTCCCCCTTCCCCCTCCCTACTCCTCCTTCCCCCTTCCCCCTTTCTCCTCCTCCCTCCCCTTCCCCCTTACTCCTCCTCCCCTTCCCTCTCCTTTCCCTTCGCCCAACCTTGTTGTCTCGGATCCTCGTCTCGGGCGGTCCTGTCAAGCATTTATCTTCAGGTCTAATCTATCGTAGGATCTTCATGAACTGCATTGCAAGACGAGGAAAAATAAATGCTTTAAGTAAAGGCAAATGTTCGTAAATAAATGTTTTTTTTTTTTCGTATTTTTATTCTTTTTTTTTTTTGCTTATGTATCTCTTTATTCAGTTATTCTTATTCATCCATTTATTTATCAATTTATTCTTATTCATCCATTTATTTATTCATATATTTATTTGTCTCATTATTTATTCATTTATTTGTCTCTTTATTTATTCATTTATTTATTTCTCTCATTATTTATTCATTTATTCGTTTCTCCGTGAGTTCATGAAATTAATTTCAAACTGTGCAATCCAGATCTAATTCTCATTGATATGCAGGACATTTCAATTGAAATGGTTTCCTATTTATTATACAAATGCAACTCTACGATGTCAAGTATTAAAGGGTTGAGTGTAACCTTCTTGAAAATACGTTGATAATCCGGTGCCAAGTATAAATGAAATTTCAAAATAATTTCTTTGTCTTTTACATTTCCCTTTGTTCGAAATGCGGCTGCTCTCTTTCCTAATATGAATATGTATAGAGGAAATTGTACATATATACACAGCCGGGGGAAGTAGTTGCAACAGAAAAAAATCTTCAAATTAAATTTCCCTCTGAAATTAGAGCTTCAGCAGACTTGCTTCCGAAGCTGTTGCCTTGGTTCTTAATTCCTGGAAATAAGTTTTGTGTCTCTGCACGCACACGCGCACGCGCGCGCACACGCACACACACACACACACACATATATATATATACATGTATATATCAATATATATACATATATATCTGTGTATGTGTTTATATATATATTTATATATATGTGTATATATAAACATATATATATATATATATATATATATATATAAACATGTACATATATGTATATATACATAT